>NC_135856.1:140000-150000 GCF_031162955.1 Sander vitreus | reverse complement strand
GGGTTAGTGAACAGAAGGTTGTGGGGTTGAATCCCTGGCTGGTCTTACTTGGCGTAAGGGTTAGGGTTAGTGAACAGAAGGTTGTGGGGTTGAATCCCTGGCTGGTCTTACTTGGCGTAGGCTTTCTCCAGCAGAGCGCTCCAGAACTCCCTCCCCTCGGCCGAGTGGACGAACAGCAACTCTCCATCTTTAACCGGCAGGCGGTCGTCAATCACCACGTCCACCCACTCCCCAAACTGCCAGAACTACAGACAGACAGACAGACAGACATCAATGTATCAGAAAATCTTGCACAGAGTGAAAGTGAGTCAATCACAAACATATCAATATAAATTAATTTAAAGTCACTGCTGTCTGTAAACCGTCTTTGTGTTTGTTTTTAAAGACAGAAACATAAACTCCTGACTTGAACGCATCACGAGCAGGTGGCGTCTCACCTGGAAGTGGAAGATGCCGGCATATCCGTGGCTGAAGTTCTGACCGTGAGGAACGACGCGATGCAGCAGATGTTCGTTCAGAGTCAGAGAACCGATGGCAGCGAGCAGCCAGCAGTCTCCTGGAAAACATCCACAAACATCCAGAGTTAATACAGAAGTGTACTGTCAGGGCCCGCCCTCATACTCTGCTTCTGACTGGCTAGTAGTCCTTACCTAGGTACTATCAGGGTACGCCCTCATACTCTGCTTCTGACTGGCTAGTAGTCCTTACCTAGGTACTATCAGGGTACGCCCTCATACTCTGCTTCTGACTGGCTAGTAGTCCTTACCTAGGTACTGTCAGGACACGCCCGCATACTCTGCTTCTGACTGGCTAGTAGTCCTTACCTAGGTACTATCAGGGTACGCCCTCATACTCTGCTTCTGACTGGCTAGTAGTCCTTACCTAGGTACTATCAGGGTACGCCCTCATACTCTGCTTCTGACTGGCTAGTAGTCCTTACCTAGGTACTGTCAGGACACGCCCGCATACTCTGCTTCTGACTGGCTAGTAGTCCTTACCTAGCTACTGTCAGGGCACGCCCTCATACTCTGGTTCTGACTGGCTAGTAGTCCTTACCTAGCTACTGTCAGGGCCCCTCATACTCTGCTTCTGACTGGCTAGTAGTCTTTACCTAGGTACTGTCAGGGCACGCCCTCATACTCTGCTTCTGACTGGCTAGTAGTCCTTACCTAGGTACTGTCAGGGCACGCCCTCATACTCTGCTTCTGACTGGCTAGTAGTCCTTACCTAGGTACTGTCAGGGCACGCCCTCATACTCTGCTTCTGACTGGCTAGTAGTCCTTACCTAGGTACTGTCAGGGCACGCCCTCATACTCTGCTTCTGACTGGCTAGTAGTCCTTACCTAGGTACTGTCAGGGCACGCCCTCATACTCTGCTTCTGACTGGCTAGTAGTCCTTACCTAGGTACTGTCAGGGCACGCCCTCATACTCTGCTTCTGACTGGCTAGTAGTCCTTACCTAGCTACTGTCAGGGCCCGCCCTCATACTCTGCTTCTGACTGGCTAGTAGTCCTTACCTAGCTACTGTCAGGGTCCGTCCTCATACTCTGCTTCTGACTGGCTAGTAGTCCTTACCTAGGTACTGTCAGGACACGCCCTCATACTCTGCTTCTGACTGGCTAGTAGTCTTTACCTAGCTGCTGTCAGGACACGCCCTCATACTCTGCTTCTGACTGGCTAGTAGTCCTTACCTAGGTACTGTCAGGGTCCGCCCTCATACTCTGCTTCTGACTGGCTAGTAGTCCTTACCTAGGTACTGTCAGGGCACGCCCTCATACTCTGCTTCTGACTGGCTAGTAGTCCTTACCTAGGTACTGTCACGGTCCGCACTCATACTCTGCTTCTGACTGGCTAGTAGTCCTTACCTAGGTACTGTCAGGGCCCGCCCTCATACTCTGCTTCTGACTGGCTAGTAGTCCTTACCTAGGTACTGTCAGGGCCCGCCCTCATACTCTGCTTCTGACTGGCTAGGAGTCCTTACCTAGGTACTGCACATGTGCGACTCCCAACAAAGATGGAACAGAAGTGTGATGCCTCACTCTGTAGCTAAAACAGAGAGCTCAACACACAGGGAGAAAAGAGGAGCTGCAGGAATGTGCAGTACAACAAAAAGTCAGCCGATTTTGCCAGGGCTTCAGCCCCGAATGTTTTGAGTATAGCCCTGAATGTATTTTGAAAAGTTGACTGACAAATATGAAACAACAGCCTATGTAAACGTGCCTGATCGCCTGGCCATTCATACCGGACGCTTATTTCTCCGTGCCTGCTCTCTCTCGCTCTGTCTCTCTCTCTGATAAAAAGAGACAGGATGAGTGGGGAAAACTGTGGTAATTGTAGCCTATATGTGGCTCTGTGTGTGTGTGTGTGTGTGTGTGTGTCGGTCTCTCCCTCTGTGTGCCTGATCGCGTGTCTCGCTGTGAGAAATCAAGACTACCAAAATCACCATGAACCTGCAGTGAGACCTCGCCTACTCAACATGGGTAGGAGAGACTACAAGACCGCCGCCGCGGTACCGACTCATCGAAGATCCAGCAGATCAGATAAGCAAAGCCCATGATGTGTTGTTGCCATAGTGACTGCAAGCAACGGTGATTAGACGGTGTTGAAAACGCAACTTTTCATGCTGAAGCCAAGAAGCCTCTACCATCAGGCTACAATCAAGTTAAAGTGGTGTGAGAAGTGGTCCAACTTGGAAATTGCAACTATAAGGACCCAGCTCTATTAACCGTGCATTACAGAGCTTAGCCTACATGTTCTGGGGATGAATGTAATGTGCTGGTGTTTCTGGTTGGTACATGCTACAAGGTGGAAAGGGGAATCGAACTCCATAAGGGAGGGAACATGTTTTGTTAAGGTTTTATAAGGTGAAAGAAAAGGACAACATCAGTTAACGACTCCTCCAAACCTCAGAGAACACAGATGGGATGAGATATGTTTTCAATGTGCACAAAGTTTTGGACATTAGCAGAACTCTTGCTCAAACATCTGAAATATTACAGTCCAGGGGTTTATTAATTCATTAAAATGAATTAATGTATCTTTGAGGTGAATAATTGTCATATGCACATTTAAGGAGGTTACTTCCTCAACAAAAGAGGAGGGAGGAGTAAATGATGCTACATGTGTGGTGACTCAGATAGAATTAGAAAGTCCATCTACAGGAGAAGAAATAGATGAAAGCAATACAGAATGCCTGTTACTGCTAAATATTCCATTATGGTTTTATATTTTGAATGTAGCTGTGTGTTCCTGTGTGTAGCTGTGTGTTCGCTACACATAGCTACACACAGCTACACAGGAACACACAGCTACACACAGCTGTCCCCTATGTTTCTCTTTACATAAAGATATTTCCAGCATAAACTCATTCAGAAAAAGGTAGAAATAGATGCATACTAATTCACCTGAATGCAGGAAATGAAGTGTTTAATGTTTAAAATTTTCTGCAGGAGGACCCCCAGACCCCCCCCCCCCCTCCATCATACGCCATCACACAGATCAGGAAACAAACCTTGTCCTTTGGGTTTCCATGTCAGTTATGATTAGGCCACATGTTGGTACCATCTACAAACTGGAAGCTAAAATAAACATACACTGGCCATTAACAAGCTGGGCATTCACTTTATTTAAATGGGTCCGGGCTAAGCCCTGAACCTCCTCAAGTCCTAGAAACGCCCCTATGCAGTACAACAAATATATGGTGTTTTCTGAAAATTAAACCACATAAACCTATTCTGACATAACCCCTAAATACAATTATGAACCTGAAAATGAGCATAATATGAGCACTTTAATGCTTACACTTTATCTGCTTGGTGGAGATAAACATCAGACGGCCTGATTGGACGAGCAGATGTTTGGGAATGTTTTCAGGAAACGTTTGTTAATGTCTCCTCCCTAATGTCTCCAGTATCCTGAACAGACAGAGATGCTAAGCTAACAACAACAACAACAGCATTAAGCTGCTAATGTTTCCTGCTGACGGAGCTTCAGACCGTTCTCAGATCAATAACCGATCGTTATGGTCTGAGTGCTGCCTTCAGGCGCTGTGGGAAGATCCTGTTATGCATTGTCAGCAAATGCAACTTGGAACAGTGGCATCGTATGTAAAACACGGGAAACCCGTCAGGAAATAGAAAGAAAACAAGTAAAGAGATGTTCTAAACATTATGAATAATATATTATTTAAGGATTCACCTAGCGCTGCCTGACAGATGTCTCTTCCTGCCTGTCTGTCTGTCTGTCTGTCTGTCTGTCTGTCTACCTCTCTGTCTGCCTGTGTCCGTCTGTCTGACCTGTCTGTCTGTATGTCTGCCTCTCTGTCTGTCTGTCTGCCTCTCTGCCTGTCTGTCTGTGGTACGTTCAGGGACAGTCAGTATAACTCACCCAGCGCTCCCTGACAGATGTCAGTCCTGGTGGCTCCGCCCACAATAAATTCAGGGTTCTCTGTCAGCTCCTGAAACAGCCAATCAGAGACACCCGTCTGTGTTACATCACATTCCTTTAAAACACTCCGTTATAAAACTAGCATCCTGTCTCTCTGCGTCTCTCCATGTCACGTTTAGTTTCCAGAGTTTGGTTCTCACCGTGGGTCTCTTCCACTCCACGCCTCTGGTTTTGGCGGTGAACGGCGCGAGTTCCTTGAAGCCCAGAGCGGCGGGTTCTGCGGGGAACGCCGGGTCCTGGAACAGGGATCCGGTCTGCAGACACTCATCCTTCAGGGCCTGGAAGTCCTGGTTCAGGTAGAGTACGGCCTGCTGCACCGAGCCCAGACCCTCGGCCCGCTGCCGGTCCTTCTTGATCCGCCCGGACACGCCGCTAAACATCCTGACACACGCACACGTCACGCACACGTCATGTCACGCACACGTCACGCACACAACACGCACACGTCACGCACACGTCACGCACGGAAACATCACGGAAACATCACGCACACATCACGCACACGTCACGCACACATCACGCACACGTCACGTCACGCACGGAAACATCACGGAAACATCACGCACACATCACGCACACGTCACGCACACGTCACAGAAACATCATGGAAATGTCACGCACACGTCACGCACACATCACGGAAACATCACGGAAACGTCACGCATACATCACGCACACGTCACGCACACATCACAGAAACATCACGGAAACGTCACGCATACGTCACGCACACATCACGGAAACATCACGCACACGTCACGCACACATCACGGAAACATCACGGGCGTCGCATCGCCACGCACATCACGGAAACATCACGGAAACGTCACGCATACGTCACGCACACATCACGGAAACATCACGCACACGTCACGCACACGTCACAGAAACATCATGGAAATGTCACGCACAAGTCACACACACGTCACGCACACGTCACAGAAACGTCACAGAAACGTCACACAGCTCATATTTGAGGGGTTAAGAGATTTGCTACAGAGGCAGATTGACTATATAAATAAAATGCATTATTAATATTATTATTATTTCCTAAATATAAGACTCACAGGAAAATGCATAAAAGGACTCATCCAGTCCCCCTGTTAGTTTATCTGTTTATAACATGTTTATAACATGTTTATAACATGTTTAATCCAATAACAAAAGAGCATAAAGACAAACAACCAAACAGGGAACATGTAAGACACACATAATGTGTAAACTGAATGACTGTTGGCCAGACAGACCAATAAGAAACATGCAGAGGTTTGTACCTGGATCTCCGTCCAATGGGCTCGTAGGAAGCTGACAGGAAACAGCTGTTTTGGGACTGATTGGTGGGATTGCTGTGGAGGAAGTACACACAGAGATACACTGGTAAGAGCTAACGAGGGTTACAGGGCCGGCCCGGGGTACACAGTATATATTATATGTATAATTATAGGCAGGATAGGCAAATGCAAGAGGCGCCGGCAGCCCAAATTATTAAAGAAAAGACACGGAAACTAAGAAAAGAACATCAAGAATTATTAAGCGGCATTAATGTCTAAAAAGGTGACAATAAACGCCAGAAAAAGCAGCAATAACTGCCGGAAATCTTTTCTTAATATTGTACAAGGACACACACAGACACACACACACAGATTCCACCAGAACCAGTTCCTTCCTGAGACTACTTTACTCTACTTTACTTTACTCTGAAAACGAGTCTTTCTAAAAACTCCGGCCAGAGTGGAGATTTTGGAAAACTTTGTTTGCACGTTTGCTGGAAACTGAGACAAACGGAGGTTTAGGCAGCCGAGGAGGAGAAGAGAGAGGAAGTGATTGGTTGCTGTTGTTGCTATTTTGGGGATTCTGATTGGCTAACGTGGGCTTGAGCTTCTCGTTACACCGCCACCTACAGGTCTGACATGCTCTTGACGGTATATATACACGGTCGGGGAACATGTAAACAAACACTTTTGTGAAAACTGACAGCTGTGCACGATGTTATTTTTGAGAACGGAGAGGTTGAAATGTCCGTTTATGAAAATAGCGGCCACGTGTAAACGTAGCATCAGTCATAGCTCAGTCCTCGACGCAGCAGCTGCGGCCCTTTGCTGCATAACATTCCCCCTCGCTCTTCCCTTTCATGTCTAAGCTGTCCTGTCACAAATAAAGGCCTAAAATGCCAAAAATATTATCTTAAAAAAAAAAAAACCCGTCGATGCATCCAGAGCTTAGCCCCGCCCACGGCCTTTGTGATTGGTTTAAAGAAACATAAACAACCCAGAGAGGTTTCAACGTCCGCATTAATGTATGAATATTTCAGCATCTTTACAGTAAGAGACACATTGTTCCAGGAAGTCTCAGAGTAACTTCCTCTCACAGACTAAATAAATAATTAGATTATCTGTCCAATCAGCTGCTCTGAAAGCTCTCTGGGTCAGCACTGGAATGTAACTAAGTACATCTACTCCAGTACTGTACTTCAGTCAACATTTTGAGGTACTTGTACTTTACTTGAGTCTTTTCTTTTTCTTTTCATGCCACTTTCTACTTCTACTCCACCACATTCATCTGTTCCAGCTTTAGTTACTAGTTACTTTAGTTACTCCGCCACATTCATCTGTTCCAGCTTTAGTTACTAGTTACTTTAGTTACTCCACCACATTCATCTGTTCCAGCTTTAGTTACTAGTTACTTTAGTTACTCCGCTACATTCATCTGTTCCAGCTTTAGTTACTAGTTACTTTAGTTACTCCACTACATTCATCTGTTACAGCTTTAGTTACTAGTTACTTTAGTTACTCCTCTACATTCATCTGTTCCAGCTTTAGTTACTAGTTACTTTAGTTACTCCGCTACATTCATCTGTTCCAGCTTTAGTTACTAGTTACTTTAGTTACTCCTCTACATTCATCTGTTCCAGCTTTAGTTACTAGTTACTTTAGTTACTCCGCTCCATTCATCTGTTCCAGCTTTAGTTACTAGTTACTTTAGTTACTAGTTACTTTATACATTAAGATTCCTGCTCACTAAACACATGTAGTTTATAAATCTGATGCTTGCTGAGAAGGTACCGTGCACTAGGGATCGACCCATATGGATTCTTTTCGTGCCGATACCGATGTTTTTCCATCAGCCTTAGCCGATGACCGGTACGGGCTGCTGATTTTCAGGAGCTGATATTTGGAGCCGATACTGCTTTCACTCCCTCAATTTACATCATAACAATGTAAACCCTGCCACGCTGGATTTGTTTTGGGAATCTGCTCTGCCATTTCTTTAAAAATAATAACCAAAAACACAGATCAGTGTCACTTCTGCAATCATCTTACATTCATATCACCCAGATGATGTGTGCAACGTGCATCATATGGATGGGTGCACTGCATATGGTTAACTGTGCAAAGGTCAACATCTACAACACAGCCTTGATGATGCATTGCTTGCTGACATATTATGAGACAGATATAATCAGATCGTCACAAAATGTCCTTTGTCAACACATTTAAATAATTTAACAAAACAATAAACCTGAAAAGTAGCCATTGAAATAAAGTGCTTGATGTGTAATGTAAGACTGCCATGGTGCTGAAAGCCTGCCAGGCTTCCAGCACCAGCACTCTGCTAGTGGGGGAGGGGCAGTACATGGTCTGCACGTGAAAGATAGCCTACTTCACGGCTTTATTATTGAGTTGATAGGCGTGTGTGTTTGTGTCTGCTGTCTGAAATGCAAAAACATTTTGACTACTTTTTTTTGTAAAGGGCGTGCGCCCGTGAGCACCCACGGAGGAAAACAAATCGGCGCCTATGTTGCTGGGTCTCCCGAATGGAACGGTCCGGACTAGGGGTGGAACGGGGGATGATAAGGATTGCCCTTACTCTGCAAGTCACTGTGACTCCAGCAAACTGAAGTTGATCCAGTCATACCTGAGGTCAACCATGTCCCAGGGACGGATCACTGGCCTCGCCGTCATCAGTATCAATCACCCAATAGGGGAGCAGGTTTCATACGATGACATCATTGATGATTTTACATCAAGGAAGGCCAGAAAGGTCAGGTTTTAGTTTTAGTTTGTGTTTTCTGTTCTTAGTGCAATATGTAATAATTAGATTCTCTTTAGTGTGTTTTCACATTTGTGTGATGAAGGATTTGTGCTATTTAGAATATTTATTCTATATTGTATTTGTATATAATTCTTCATATTTTATATTATTGTTGCTCTCTGCTCTTTTTAAATTTTTTATATATCTGATTGGATATAGTCTTTGCACATATATATATATATAACAACATAAGTGAAAGAGAAAATTATATTTCTCAATTGCACAAATCCTTCATTAGAACATTTGAAAAACACACTTAAGAGAATCCAGTTACTTAACTATTGTAATTACGACAGGAAACACTTTTTAAGGTGAACAATCTCCACCTCACATTTTCAAACGACAATGAACACAATTCTGTACAAAATATGACGGTATAGGTTATCAGAACTTAAAATAAATATACACTATCATATAGTAATTCTGCAAAATTGGGTGTTTTTTTGGGGGGGGGTCACGCCCGGGGGTGTAATTCAATGTAAAACCGCCACTGGGTTTACTAGAAGCGTAGTCATGTTTACTGTAGTTTATGGTTTTTGCAATAAAATAAATGACATTTTCCTGCAAACTGCGGAGCTAAACGAACACTGAATGATGCGGTGTTTTGGTCCGTGTGTGACGCAGCGGGAGGACTTCTCTGATTGGTCAATAAACAGGAAACAGTTTCTGCTAAATCAGCATGAAATCAGTGAAAACAACTGATCAGAGCGCACACACACACACACACACACACACACACACACACACACACACACACACACAATAACTTTGTCAAACCAATCAAAATGAAACCATGTATTGGTGAAAGGTTTTGGGATGTAGAGTCCTGAATAGTTTGTTGTTTTGCAGGTTTTCTGTTACAGACTCTACTTGTGAATGTGTGAATGTGTGAATGTGACCGTTAGACCCCGTTACAGTTTAAATAACCGTTGACACGTTTTAGCGCGCTGTTGTTCCAGTTTAAAGAAACACTCACCGGCGGGCGGGTCGGTGCTCCGGGGCTCAGACTGGGTCCGCTCCGGTTCTGGATGCAGTAGTAGTACTGAGAGAGTAGTAGTACTGGGAGCAGTGGTGATGTTGTGGAGAATCTTGTTTGGATGCTGCAGAAGCGAACCCCGCCCGGGCCGGCGGAAGGGGCGGGGCTACATCATCAGCATCTAAACAAGAGTTTTTCTTTTCTTGCTTTTTTCTATTATTTGGTTTGATGAGTTTGTACTCTCTATTATCACCTGATCCTCTATAACACTGTGAAGACTTCTGAGCCATATTGTTGTTTATGAATGATGTTTATGGGAGAGAAACAGCGCCCCTCTGGATTCTAACGGCATGCTGTGGTCAGAGACGGTACTGCACCCTGTTACTAAAATAATACAATACTGATTCAAATATAAGAATCAATCTCTAAACTCTGATCTAGCTGGAGCTCAGGTATACCAACATTAGATATAGTAATCATGTTAAT
>NC_135856.1:127500-135000 GCF_031162955.1 Sander vitreus | reverse complement strand
AGGAGAACAGGTGAACAGAAGAACAGGTGAACAGAAGAACAGAAGAACAGGTGAACAGGTGAACAGGTGAACAGGAGAACAGGTGAACAGGTGAACAGGTGAACAGGTGAACAGAAGAACAGGTGAACAGGAGAACAGGAGAACAGGTGAACAGAAGAACAGGTGAACAGGTGAACAGGAGAACAGGTGAACAGGAGAACAGATGAACAGGTGAACAGAAGAACAGAAGAACAGGTGAACAGGTGAACAGGTGAACAGGTGAACAGAAGAACAGGTGAACAGGTGAACAGGAGAACAGGTGAACAGGTGAACAGGAGAACAGATGAACAGGTGAACAGGTGAACAGGTGAACAGAAGAACAGGTGAACAGGTGAACAGGTGAACAGAAGAACAGGTGAACAGGTGAACAGGAGAACAGATGAACAGGTGAACAGAAGAACAGGTGAACAGGTGAACAGGTGAACAGGTGAACAGGTGAACAGAAGAACAGGTGAACAGGTGAACAGGAGAACAGGTGAACAGGTGAACAGGAGAACAGGTGAACAGGAGAACAGGTGAACAGGTGAACAGGAGAACAGGTGAACAGGTGAACAGGTGAACAGGAGAACAGGAGAACAGGTGAACAGGTGAACAGGTGAACAGGAGAACAGATGAACAGGTGAACAGAAGACCAGGTGAACAGGTGAACAGGTGAACAGGAGAACAGGTGAACAGGAGAACAGGTGAACAGGAGAACAGGTCAACAGGAGAACAGGTGAACAGGTGAACAGATGAACAGGTGAACAGAAGAACAGGAGAACAGAAGAACAGGTGAACAGATGAACAGGTGAACAGAAGAACAGAAGAACAGGTGAACAGGAGAACAGGTGAACAGGAGAACAGGTGAACAGGAGAACAGGTGAACAGGTGAACAGGTGAACAGAAGAACAGGAGAACAGGTGAACAGGAGAACAGATGAACAGGTGAACAGAAGAACAGGAGAACAGGTGAACAGGTGAACAGAAGAACAGGTGAACAGGAGAACAGAAGAACAGAAGAACAGGTGAACAGGAGAACAGGTGAACAGATGAACAGGTGAACAGAAGAACAGGAGAACAGGTGAACAGGTGAACAGGTGAACAGGTGAACAGATGAACAGGAGAACAGAAGAACAGGAGAACAGGTGAACAGGAGAACAGGTGAACAGGTGAACAGGTGTTGAAGCCTCAGCTTACGTTTGGCAACGATCTTGTTCATGATGGTCTGGAGCTCCACCGCAGAGATCTCCATGTCCTGAAATCAGACAGGTAACACATCACACCTGATATACACACTACAGACACACACTACATACACACACACACACACACACATCACACCTGATATACACGCACACATCCACACACACACATCACACATCACACACACATCACACACACACACACATCACACACACACGCACACACAACACACATCACACCTGATATACACACACAACACACACACACACACACACACACATCACACACACACACACACACACACACACACACACACATCACACCTGATATACACACACACACACACACACACACACACAATACACATCACACCTGATACACACACACATCACACACACAGCACACACACACACACACACTACACACACACACTACACACACACACACACTACACACACACACACACACACACACACACACACACACACACATCACCACGGTGTGCCACGGTGTTGTAGGCTCTGCTCTGATTGGTCCCCCTCCACACAGGAAGTGATGCAATACTTACGGGCCCGGCGAGTTTGGAAAAGAGTCCTCTGAATCCTGCGTCCACCTCCGAATCAGACACCGTCTCCTGAACACAATCGCCATGACAACAGTCAAACTTTATTCAAAAAGCAGCATTCACAAAACACAAAGCAGCTGATTCTCTATTAATCTATAAATATTATAGATTATAAATGATTCCTCCTTTCATCTAACAATAGTCAACATGACGTCTACATGGTTTGTCCTGAGAAAACAAAAAGGATTTGGATCTGTTGATGACTAATCATGACTTTATTTAAACACCGCTGGACTCATAGTTTGACCCTCCTGTTTGACCCATTTTCAAAGTTTCTTTAGCAGAAATTTGGGTTTCTTTCAACCAAATTGCCCCAAAAGTAACGTGGACGGTTCCATGAAACCATCATTGACTTTTGGGTGTTTCATTTAAAGTGATGGTTTGAGTAGTTTCACCCTAGGGTCCTTTGCACCTTGACCTGGAGCCAAACCCCCCCCCCATCAGCTTTGTTCCCTTGTTATAACGTTGGTGGAGTTAGCGTTACCAGCTGGTTAGCTTAGTGCAGGCGCTAATGGTGCCACGTTTGTATCTCGTAAATTACCCCACTAATAATGCCCGGAATGATACCAAACTTCTACAGTAGGTTTATATATAGTATATAATGTACTTATAAAACGAGGCATTAGGAAGTTTATAACTACACCAGAAGAGTGTAGTAGTAGTATGTAAGTACTGCACGATAGCGCTGATAGCGCTGATAGCACGATAGCGCGGTAGCAGCCGAGAGGAGTATCCATCAGGCTTATTTAAATAAACTCCTGGTGTAGTTATAAACTTCCTAATGCCTCGTTTTATAAGTACATTAACTATTTATACTACTGTAGAAGTTTGGTATCATTCCGGGCATTATTAGTGGGGTAATTTATGAGATACAAACGTGGCTCCATTAGCGCCTGCACTAAGCTAACCAGCTGGTAACGCTAACTCCACCAACGTTATAACAAGGGAACAAAGCTGATGGGGGGGGGGGGTTTGGCTCCAGGTCAAGGTGCAAAGGACCCTAGGGTGAAACTACTCAAACCATCACTTTAAGTTTACAGCATTATTCTGTGACAGTCTGTGATTATCTAACTACATCCTCTGATCTGAATCTTTATCAAAATAATTCACACTGCTTTAACTCAAAGCTCAATTTCTGCTTTAACTCAAAAAATAGATATTATTACATGAAGGCTAAATGAGGTTTATTGACTATAAATTTAAAAAGTGAGTGTAAAAATAGTGGTGATAAGTACTGGTGGTAGTAAAACATCTCTCATTTGATTCTCCCTCGTACTAAAAGTTCCCGTCATTTAAACTTGATTTTAAGAATGATTTTGATGTCCAGAACATTTAATTGGATGAAGAGTTCAATCAGCCAATCACAGGCCGTGTCTCCGTAAACATTTAGAGATGACATCAGATGTACTCACGTCGTCCAGATCAGCTTTGACCGGGTCATCACAGGGCCTGAAGGATGGAGATGTTACAGCGTTAGAAACACACACACACACACACACACACACACACACACACACACACACACACACACACACACACACACACACACACACACACACACATACACACACACACACACACATACACACATATACACACATATACACACACACACACATACACACATATACACACATATACACACACACACACATACACACATACACACACACACACACACACACACACACACACACACACACACACACACACACACACACACACACACACACACACACATACTACACACACACACACACACAGACACACACACACACACACACACACACACATGCACACACACACACACACACACACACACACATTACTAGACACACACACACACACACACACTACAGACACACACACACACACACACTACACACACACACACACACACACTACACACACACACACACACACACACTACAGACACACACACACACACACACACACACACACACACTACACACACACACACACACACACACTACAGACACACACACACACACACACACACACACACACACACACACACACACACTACACTACACACATCACACCTGACACACACACACACACACACTAGAGACACGCATCACAGAAGGTTTGATGAAAACCAGAGTGTGTTTCCTTTTGTTTTGCGGGCCGCCACTACAACATCAAATAGAGGAAACACTGACTCTCCATTCAGAAACATGTCAACAGGAACTCTACAAACAGGAAGTGATAGGTGTGAGAGAGCAGGAAGTGGGAGGTCTTACAGGGTCTCTGTCTGCTTCTCGGAGAAGACGCGGATGCAGAAGTCTCCGTTGAGGTGCGGGTCGAAGGTGGACGGGACGATCAGGTATTCTCCTGGCGGCAGCTTGAAGCGAGTGCTGACCTCCCGCAGGTTGATGAAGGTCTCAGACTTGGCCGTCTGAGCGTGGCTCAGGAAGAAGTTCTTATCCAGGTGCACGTCCCGCTGCCCGTAGAACTGAGGGGGGGGAACTCGTATTTGAACAACCGGACAGATGTACAGAAAGGCAGATAGCATTGCATGTGACTACACACACCCCTGGCATCTCATTTTAAACTACCGCCATCTATGTGTCGTCTCTGCCCACCCCTTCTGACCAAGGACCATAGACATATATAAACTGGAGCAGCAGACCCCGTCGGTCTGGACGGAGACCAGTGACGTCTCTTTCCCGGTGATGGCTGAGCGTTACTGAGCAGCCTCCAACTGAGCTTGAAGACGTAGATGTGACGTGAGCAACCTGTCTGAAAGTTGGAAGTCTTCTGGTAGCTGTGCCAAGAGAAATCTCAATCATTCCCAATCTAGCAGAGACGGAGAGCGTAGGTATATGTAAGGAGATAACATAGACACAGGCTCATTATTGATCACTAAAATGATAGTTAACATTAGTCATTACACTTAAACAGCTGATGGAAGTCCAAACTGCCTGAGAGCTTCTCCTGTACTATACGGTAACTCCTCTACTATGAGACAGGAAGTCTCGTGGTTATGACCCAATCGTTAGCCTATTGTTATAAAAACGTCTGCTACGGAGCCATAACGTGAGCTACAAGGTAATGGAGCCTTTTATACATTGTCGTGTTTCTTTAGAAATAAACAACGGACAAACAGAGTCTTTAAACGCTTCAGATGTAAAGGTATTCTCTGTCAAAGTGACGTCAGAATGAATGGGAGTCAATGGGATGCTTTAAATCAGTCAAAATAAGCTAGCTAGGGTGTATAGTGTATTGTAGTGTCTGATGTATGTTCTCATGTTATGTCTGTAGGTGTCTGCTGTAGGGACTATTTTCTGTATCATATGTCTGATGTAGGGACTATTTGCTGTATCATATATCTGATGTAGGGACTATTTGCTGTATCATATATCTGATGTAGGGACTATTTGCTGTATCATATGTCTGATGTAGGGACTATTTGCTGTATCATATATCTGATGTAGGGACTATTTGCTGTATCATATGTCTGATGTAGGGACTATTTGCTGCATCATATGTCTGATGTAGGGACTATTTTCTGCTATCATATGTCTGATGTGAGGACTATTCTGTATCATATATCTGATGTAGGGACTATTTGCTGTATCATATATCTGATGTAGGGACTATTTGCTGTATCATATGTCTGATGTAGGGACTATTTTCTGTATCATATGTCTGATGTAGGGACTATTTGCTGTATCATATATCTGATGTAGGGACTATTTGCTGTATCATATATCTGATGTAGGGACTATTTGCTGTATCATATATCTGATGTAGGGACTATTTGCTGTATCATATATCTGATGTAGGGACTATTTGCTGTATCATATATCTGATGTAGGGACTATTTGCTGTGTCATATATCTGATGTAGGGACTATTTGCTGTATCATATATCTGATGTAGGGACTATTTGCTGTATCATATATCTGATGTAGGGACTATTTGCTGTATCATATGTCTGATGTAGGGACTATTTGCTGTATCATATGTCTGCTGTAGGGACTATTTTCTGTATCATATGTCTGATGTAGGGACTATTTGCTGTATCATATATCTGATGTAGGGACTATTTGCTGTATCATATGATGTCTGACGGCTGATGTCCTGTCATGAAGTGCGTTGCAACTGTGCTGCAAACCCAACTGCCCCATGGGGACGATAAGGTTATCTACTAATATATACAATACATGTTTTGTTTTTGCATGTTTCAGGTCTTTAGACACCAATCGTGCAAAAAAATTGTTCATCGGATTAAAAACAAACTTCTATTCAGTTCCATAACCATCCTGCAGCAGAGACGTGTAAGCTTTAGTCTCCTTTATTTCCCACTACGGTGTGAGAGATTTCTTCAGCCTTTAAGCTTGAACATGAAGGAGCTCTCAGGGGTCAGCGCTCACCTGTTTAGGAACCTGGAACAGAACACAAGACAAAGGTACAGTTAATATGAAGCTACAGCCGGCTAGCTTAGCATAAAGACTAGACTCGTGGATGGATCTCTATCGCTGCGTCAGGATTCCTCAGATCCTTGAGATGCTTTACTTCTTAAACTTCTTAAAGGTGCCCTGCCACACGTATTTCATCACTTTGTGGTAATGTCTGAAGTTGTACCACTGACTCTGTAACCTTGGTTACCTTGTTTCAAGCCATTCTAGCGTGGTATAGAAAGCCTGCAGGAAGACTCAGCTCCATTTGTGCCAGTTCTCATTAATATTCAACGAGCTAAGCTGCTTGATTCTGATTGGCTAACAGCTAGCCAATGAGAGCCTGGCTATCGGCATCCTTTACCCAGCGCAACTGGGTGAGCTCATGAATAGTAATGAGCTCTTCAATAGTAATGAGCTCATTATTCATGAGCTCTTGAATAGTAATGAGCTCTTGAATAGTAATGAGCTCTTGAATAGTAATGAGCTCAGGCAACATGATGTCAGACTGACCAGCTGTTGTAATTGGTCTGATTTCTCTGATTATTTCTGTTCAGTGGCTAGAGCTGACAGAGGAGGGAGCAGAACACATATGGACCTGACATATTTTAAAAATACAAGGAAAAACGGTTTTGTGTGGCAGGGCACCTTTAAAGATAAACTTTGTCCCGAGTGACAGAAATTTGTGTTTGACAGGGCGAACTCAAGTAACATAAAATACATATAACAACATAAACGATACATATACAAACAGTGTAAAAACATTGTCAGTACAAACGTGAAAAATGCAAAAGTGCAAGAAGAAGCCTGGATGGAGCTGTTGGATGATTGATATATATATATATATTGCGTTATAACTGATCTTCAGAAATTAAAAAAACGTGTACGTTTCTCACCTCGTAGATGGCGAACCCAACGGTGTGCATGTCCTCTCCTACTTTCCGCAGCTTCCTGCGGTTCTTCTGGATCAGACCGACCACGAAGCTGCAGCCCACCTCCCCGTCCTCAGGGTCGTCGTCCTCCTCATCCAGCTTGATCACAAACTGAGGATTCATCCAGAATGTGTCTGCAGACGAACAATCATCAGAACATCTCTGAACAATCATCAGAACGTGTCTCGACCAGCTGACTTCTCTATTGGCTGCTGAAACAGGAGACGTCTCTCACGTTCTAAAACCAGCCTCTGGAGACTCCACCAGCTGAGTTTCAGCATCACCATCAGCTGGTTTGAG
>NC_135856.1:117500-122500 GCF_031162955.1 Sander vitreus | reverse complement strand
TTTGTTATAAAAGCACCCTGAGAATCCTCTGTGAGGTTAGAGTTACCTGGAAGTGGAAGATGCCGGCGTAGTCGTCCCCGAAGCCCTGGTCGGTGGGAACGACTCGGGCCATCACATACTCGTTCAGGGTCAGCGAAGCGATGGCCGCCAGCAGCCAGCAGTCACCTAGAAGACACACAGGAGCCGTGTTACCAACAGTTCCCTATCACACAATTAGTTCCCTATCACACAATTAGTTCCCTATCACACAATTAGTTCCCTATCACACAATTAGTTCCCTATAGTGTTCTCTATTTTGTAGAGGTGTCCCAATCCTCTGCGGTTAGTTTAATTCACTATATAGTCCACATATATATAAAAAATACCAACAATACACAGCTACTCTGAGGGTACATATGATGTTCCCTACATGTTACTCTCGTATCCCACAATGCAACGCGGCCTTGTTTCCTTGGAGGAAAAGAAGCAAGCAGCACCCGAGGAAGCTGAGAAGGGCTGTCTGTGTGTATATATATATATATATATATATATATATATATATATATATACACATATATATATATCCTCCTGAGTGCTTTCTGGTTCTGTTTGTTTACATCAGGGCTTCTCAGACCAAGGTCAATCTGGACCCAGCCCGTCCTCATGAAGTGTAATGTTTTCTAATTTTAAAAACCTCATATACAGATTAATGAATTGTTAGTGAAGTTGAATACACAGTGTTGGTGTAACGGAGGGTAGTTGATCTCTCCCTCTCCCTACAAACATAAACAGACTTGGACTTATTCTCACAGCTGAACTACATTAGTTATTAGAGAAAGTAGACTACCATCTAAAGGTACCGGTACTGTACTCCAGGTCCTGGTATTGGTACAAAAGTTGAGCAGAAAACAGAGAACTCAACTTGAATGTGAGTTGATTAGCTGTTTTTGTTATCGGCAATCGTTACAGACCCCAGAACTTAAAATAAATTCAGATGTGGACCTTTGAGTGAAATGTTTGAGAAC
The DNA here is from genome assembly GCF_031162955.1 of Sander vitreus. Classification (NCBI taxonomy): domain Eukaryota; kingdom Metazoa; phylum Chordata; class Actinopteri; order Perciformes; family Percidae; genus Sander; species Sander vitreus. Next base: position 121,496 of record NC_135856.1, on the reverse strand, counting down.
CCCTGGTTTACATGATGCCTCTGCCACATAAACCATGTTTATAGTCTAGTGTCTGGGATCTGGTTTGGTCATTCATATATAGTTCATTATTTAATAAACACTACAAAGAGAATAGTTAGTGAGTGAGGAAGCTGTTTCTACAGCCTCCAGAAGCGCAGGAAGCTATTTTCGGCAGGGGGTGCTACAGCTACAGCTAAGCTGACGGTGCGTACAAATTTCAGGCCCTATCATGCATGCAACGCAGCGCAAAGCAAAGCAAAGCAAAGCCCGACGCAAGTGTCTTTGCTAGTTTAAGACCGACGCAGTTTCCCGTCCAGCGTGGTGGTCTTACAGGGAGGTGTGTTCAGGTGCATCCTGGGCGTGGTGGTCTTACAGGGAGGTGTGTTCAGGTGCATTCTGGGTGTGCTGGTCTTACAGTGAGGTATGTTCAGGTGCATTCTGGGTGTGCTGGTCTTACAGTGAGGTATGTTCAGGTGCATTCTGGGCGTGCTGGTCTTACAGGGAGGTGTGTTCAGGTGCATTCTGGGCGTGCTGGTCTTACAGGGAGGTGTGTTCAGGTTCATTCTGGGCGTGCTGGTCTTACAGGGAGGTGTGTTCAGGTACATTCTGGGCGTGCTGGTCTTACAGGGAGGTGTGTTCAGGTACATTCTGGGCGTGCTGGTCTTACAGGGAGGTGTGTTCGCATCTGGGCGTGGTGGTCTTACAGGGAGGTGTGTTCAGGTGCATCCTGGGCGTGGTGGTCTTACAGGGAGGTGTGTTCAGGTGCATTCTGGGCGTGCTGGTCTTGAGGTGTGTTCAGGTGCATTCTGGGCGTGCTGGTCTTACAGGGAGGTGTGTTCAGGTTCATTCTGGGCGTGCTGGTCTTACAGGGAGGTGTGTTCAGGTACATTCTGGGCGTGCTGGTCTTACAGGGAGGTGTGTTCAGGTGCATTCTGGGCGTGCTGGTCTTACAGGGAGGTGTGTTCAGGTGCATTCTGGGCGTGCTGGTCTTACAGGGAGGTGTGTTCAGGTGCATTCTGGGAGTATTGCTATCTTGAGGCAGCGGGAAGTGATGGCACCATTGACAAACAAAAACCTGGTCTAAAGTCAATAACGCAGCATTTCATTGTTATTTTAACAGAGCATTAGTAAAATGCTCCTAGGCTCGTGCACAGCGTGCGCACACTATGCTTGTTACACACACAGGGACGCACACACACACACACACACACACACACACAGGGACGCACAGCAGCACACACACATGCAGAAGATTACAAATACAATATATTGCGGTGCAGATCCTCCATCATAACAGCAATGCTCCAAGGTCCAAACGCGCCTGGCTTTTAAAGGGAATGGGAGATGATCTCTGATTGGTTGATTGCATGTTACGCCCAAAACACACCTCTGATTAATGAAGACCCTAAGTACAACCCTTTAGAACCATGACCCCGGCACACGGACCCTTTTTCCTACCGTCAAACTAGCAAAAGTGGATCGTCAAAATAGGGCCCTATATCCCAACATACTGATCAGCGAAGTCCAAAAACCAGCGATGAAAAAAGTAGGCCTATCTTAATATCTTTGTGAATGTGAGCATATAAACTAAAATGTTATTTATATAGTGCAACCAATGTAAATTATATATTATTAGCAATACATGCATAATCAAAATGTCTGTTAAACCAAGGAGCTCCCCGCACCAGGATCAGTTTTCTAGATGACATGTATGTTTAATTTTAAAACAACCACGAGTACATTAATAAAAAGAGACCAATAAATATAATAATAAAGTGCCACACAGTAAGAGACTATGCAAAATCTTTCTTCTAAAGTTACAGACTATTTGTTTCTTTATAATAGGCATACATGAATCACAGTCATACTTGGCTCAATATAGGCTACGCCGTAGATTTGCGCTCTGGAGTTGGGCTGATAAACTCTGCCACCAGACCCTGAATATCAGATCATCCAAAATGGCGTTGTGGACGTGCAGTGCCATGTGTGTAAGTCTACTTTCTAGTATGCTGGATGAGGAGTCAGTTGGAGAATCTGGCTAGTCCTCGGGTGTTTGGGGTTGTGCGATTGAAAACAATCCAAAATTGACTGAATCGCAATCACGTCAAGACAAATCTAATTGGCCAATACACACTGACGATAAATTAAATAATTTTTTAATTAATAAAATGATCCCTCTCTTCATCCCACACCCCAAAAATGTCGTGGAACAGAAACAACAACCAGAGATATTTCTAAGCTATCATTTTATGGTCATCACAGTTTAAAGCTTGGCCACCAGGGGGTGCTGCAGGCTTCCTATGACGGCCTGTGAGTCCTACTCCACACTGAACCAACTGCTCTACTGTCTCTCTAACCAAGCAGATTACACTCAGCGCCGGCCTGCACCCTCTTCTGTTCTCTCTCACCACAAATATTCAGCGCAGCCTTAATGCTGCTGTTGTCTCACTGTGATTCTGTAGCTCACGCCAATGAACACAGAGAATGAGTTTCTACGTGTGGAGACTAAACTTCAGAGTGAAGTTACGCAACCACCGAGACTGAAGTTTAAACAAGGCACGGCACAGTGAGTCATCCACCACAACACCCACACAGTCTATGTGTGTGTGTGTGTGTGTGTGTGTGTGTGTGTGTGTGTGTGTCTATGTGTGTGTGTGTGTGTGTGTGTGTGTGTGTATCTATGTGTGTGTGTGTGTGTGTGTGTGTGTGTGTGTGTGTGTGTCTCTGTTCGTGTGTCTGTTCTCTCGCCCTCTAACAACATAACAATAGCTGCCAGGCAACTTCCTGTTCTGCAACTTCCTGCTCGGCCAATGAGCTCTCAGCGTGGCAGCGCCCACATCAGCTGTTTCTCATCAGGGCGTTTACAGAACAGATTCTCTGCAGGGTTTAAAGCGGTGGGAGTATCACTGAAAACATCCCAACATAGCACAAGTAGTCTTTGTATTTCACAGCTACTTGTTTCTGTCAGATCGTTTATAGATCTAGAACTATACCCCCAAATCTAAAATGATCTAAAATGAACCACAGACTGACCCAGCCAGTGGGAAGTTCTGGGGTTAGAAAATGTTCTGCAGGGAACACGGCTTGTTCTGTCGGTTCTGATCAGATCCAAACACTTTTCATCTTATCTGCAGCTCAGGCGTGGATCTGAGAGCAGCTGAACTAACAGTGGTCGTTGTGTTCCCTGTTGGGAGCAGGGAGGTTGAAACGCTCCGACAGCAACACTGATCAGCTGACACTAACTCTCTGTGTCAGCGCTGATCCAGAGTTTACTGACTGTTTGTCTGCTCCGTGTTGAGATGGTAATGTCTGCAGAGTTTACTGACTGTCTTTCAAAGCCTTTCTTTTTAGTAAACTCTCTGAACACAACCAATGTTGTCAGTGCTGTGGTTAAGGTGTAGAGTCCCTGGTGATACTTGGAGCAAAGTCTCATGTTGTGTCGAGCCTTCTTAGTGGTTTAAACATAGATATTTTGAGGCTAGCATCAAAGTGCCCCTAGCACTCCCATTCAAAAGGCCATTTGACCCAAAAACCAGAATACGGTAAATCTTAAAAGTGGCGTTTCCATCCTAATTATGCTTTTTAAACCTAAGTTTGACTCGGGTACATTCACAAAAAGACCCTAGGTTGCATTTTGTTCAACATTTTCACTTTCTGCCCGTCTGTCTGTCTGTGTATCTGTCTCTCTGTGTGTCTGTGTGTCTGTCTGTCTGTCTGTCGGTGTCTCTGTCTGTCTGTGGTGCGTTCAGGGACAGTCAGTAAAACTCACCCAGAGCTCCCTGGCAGATGTCGGTCCTGGTGGCTCCACCCACGATGAACTCAGGATTAGAGACCAGTTCCTAAAGGGGGCGAGAAAACAGATGAGAACAGGAACCCGCACCAGACTCCATGTAAATAATCAGGACTTTTAGCGTGTATAGAGCCAGACTCCATGTAAATACTCAGGACTTTTAGCATGTATAGAGCCAGACTTCATGTAAATAATCAGTACTTTTA
>NC_135856.1:97500-107500 GCF_031162955.1 Sander vitreus | reverse complement strand
CCCACAACGGCCATCTTAGCAATCATTCTTTAACCAGATAATTCATTTGTTATCACAGTGAAGTTAGCAGAAGGATACATGTGAGACTACAGACGGTTTTATACAAAACACACATTCTGTTTATGGAAATAAGATTCATTGGATTATATGCAGAAGAAGAATAAAACATGTTCTAATGAAGAAAATACCTTAATTGTGAAGGAACATCTTTATTCTTTGATTTTCAAACTGAAACAGATTTACATTTGTTGAAACATGTTGAACTCCATCCATCCATCCATCTTCATCCGCTTATCCGGGGTCGGGTCGCGGGGGTAGCAGCTCCAGCAGGGGACCCCAAACTTCCCTTTCCCGGGCCACATTAACCAGCTCCGACTGGGGGATCCCGAGGCGTTCCCAGGCCAGTTTAGAGATATAATCCCTCCACCTAGTCCTGGGTCTCCCCCGAGGCCTCCTCCCAGCTGGACGTGCCTGGAACACCTCCCCTAGGGAGGCGCCCAGGGGGCATCCTTACCAGATGCCCGAACCACCTCAACTGGCTCCTTTCGATGCAAAGGAGCAGCGGCTCTACTCCGAGCTCCTCACGGATAACTGAGCTTCTCACCCTATCTCTAAGGGAGACGCCAGCTACCCTCCTGAGGAAACCCATTTCGGCCACTTGTACCCTGGATCTTGTTCTTTCGGTCATGACCCAGCCTTCATGACCATAGGTGAGGGTAGGAACAAAAACTGACCGGTAGGTTGAGAGCTTTGCCTTCTGGCTCAGCTCTCTTTTCGTCACAACGGTGCGATAAATTGAATGTAATACCGCACCTGCTGTGCCGATTCTCCGACCAATCTCCCGCTCCATTGTCCCCTCACTCGCGAACAAGACCCCCAAGGTACTTGAACTCCTTCACTTGGGGGTAAGGACTCATTCCCTACCTGGAGAAGGCACTCCATCGGTTTCCTGCTGAGAACCATGGCCTCCGATTTAGAGGTGCTGATCCTCATCCCAGCCGCTTCACACTCGGCTGCGAACCGATCCAGTGAGTGCTGAAGGTCACAGGCCGATGATGCCATCAGGACCACATCATCTGCAAAAAGCAGCGATGAGATCCCCAGCCCACCGAACTGCAACCCCTCTCCACCCGACTACGCCTCGATATCCTGTCCATAAATACAACAAACAGGATTGGTGACAAGCGCGAGCCCTGGCGGAGGCCAACTCTCACCTGAAACGAGTCCGACTTACTGCCGAGAACTCGGACACAGCTCTCGCTTTGGTCGTACAGAGATTGGATGGCCCTGAGAAGGGACCCCCTCACCCTGTACTCCCGCAGCACCTCCCACAGTATCTCCCGGGGCACCCGGTCATACGCCTTCTCCAGATCCACAAAACACATGTAGACTGGTTGGGCATACTCCCAGGCTGCCTCCAGGATCCTTGCGAGAGTAAAGATCTGGTCCGTTGTTCCACGACCAGGACGGAATCCGCATTGTTCCTCTTCAACCTGAGATTCGACTATCGACCGAACCCTCCTTTCCAGCACCTTGGAGTAGACTTTACCGGGAGGCTGAGAAGTGTGATACCCCTGTAATTGGCACACACCCTCTGGTCCCCCTTTTTAAAAAGGGGAACCACCACCCCGGGTCTGCCACTCCTTAGGCACCGTCCCCAGACTTCCACGCAATGTTGAAGAGGCGTGTCAACCAAGACAACCCCTCCACACCCAGAGCTTTAAGCATTTCTGGACGGATCTCATCAATTCCTGGGGCTTTGCCACTGTGGAGTTGTTTAACTACCTCAGCAACCTCCACCAGGGAAATTGATGCCAATCCCCCCATCATCCTCCAGCTCTGCCTCTACCATAGAGGGCGATTAGTCGGATTTAGGAGTTCCTCAAAGTGCTCCTTCCACCGCCCTATTACCTCCTCAGTTGAGGTCAACAGCGTCCCCATCCTTACTGTACACAGCTTGGATGGTTCCCCGCTCCCCCCTCCTGAGGTGGCGAACGGTTTTCCAGAAGTACCTTGGTGCCGACCGAAAGTCCTTCTCCATGTCTTCTCCGAACTTCTCCCACACACAGAGGCTGCAGCCCTTCGGGCCCTTCGGTACCTTGCAACTGCCTCCGGAGTCGTCTGGGATAACATATCCTGGAAAGACTCCTTCTTCAGTCGGACGGCTTCCCTGACCACCGGTGTCCACCATGGTGTTCGTGGGTTACCGCCCCTTGAGGCACCTAAGACCCTAAGACCACAGCTCCTCACCGCAGCTTCAGCAATGGAAACTTTGAACATTGTCCACTCGGGTTCAATGCCCCCAGCCTCCACAGGGATGCACGAAAAGCTCCGCCGGAGGTGTGAGTTGAAAGTCTGTCGGACAGGGGCCTCCTCCAGACGTTCCCAATTTACCCGCACTACCCGTTTGGGCTTACCAGGTCTGTCCAGAGTCTTCCCCCACCCCCTGACCCAACTCACCACCAGATGGTGATCGGTTGACAGCTCCGCCCCTCTCTTCACCCGAGTGTCCAAAACATACGGCCTCAGATCAGATGAAATGATTATAAAATCGATCATTGACCTTTGGCCTAGGGTGCTCTGGTACCAAGTACACTTATGAGCATCCCTATGTTCGAACATGGTGTTCGTTATAGACAATCCATGACTAGCACAGAAGTCCAACAACAAACAACCACTCTGGTTTAGATCAGGGAGGCCATTCCTCCCAATCACGCCTCTCCATGTGTCTCCATCATTACCCACGTCGCGTTGAAGTCCCCCCAGCAGAACTATGGAGTCCCCGACTGGAGCCCCATGCAGGACTCCACTCAAGGTCTCCAAGAAGGCCGAATACTCTGACCTCTTGTTTGGTGCATATGCACAAACAACAGTCAGAGTTTTCCCCCCCACAACCCGCAGGCGTAGGGAGGCGACCCTCTCGTCCACCGGGTTAAACTCCAACGTAGCGGCACTCAGCCGGGGGCTTGTGAGTATCCCCACACCCGCCCGGCGCCTCACACCCTGGGCAACTCCGGAGAAGAAAAAGAGTCCAACCCCTATCCAGGAGTATGGTTCCAGAACCAAGACTGTGCGTAGAGGTAAGCCCCACCAGATCTAACCGGTAGCGCTCCACCTCCCGCACAAGTTCCGGCTCCTTCCCCCACAGAGAGGTGACATTCCACGTCCCCCAGAGCCAGCCTCTGCTGCCCGGGTCTGGTCCGTCGAGGCCCCTGACCTTCACTGCCACCCATGTGGCAGCGCACCCGACCCCAGCGGTTCCTCCCACAGGTGGTGGGCCCATGGGATGGAGGGATGTCCGCCACGTAGCTTTTTCGGGCTGTGCCCGACCGGGCTCCGTGGCAAACCCGGCCACCAGACGCTCGCTGACGAGCCCTCCATCTGGGCCTGGCTCCAAACGGGGGCCCCGGGCTTCCTCCGGGCAGGGTCACTTCATCCCTTCCTCGATTTTTCATAGGATTTTTTAACCATTCTTTGTCTGGCCCCTCACCTGAGACCACTTTGCCTTGGGAGACCCTACCAGGAGCACAAAGCTCCAGACAACACAGCCCTCAGGTTCATAGGGACACACAAACCTCTCCACCACGATAAGGTGATGGTTCCCGGAGAAGAAGTCTTTTTTATGTTTAAACCTTTATGGAAATAAATCACTAACAGCTGAAGCTGCTCCAATAAAACATGATTACAGTGAAAATCACAGTTTATACACAACTAGTTTTCATCCCTGAGGAGATCATTTCAACATTACTAAAGAAGAAGAACATTTCTGACATTAAAGACACAATCAGTGAGACAAAGTGAAGTCTCGTCCTCCACCAACATTTAAACCACAGGACAGGAAGTTGTCTCCTCCTTCAGAGAACACAGAGACATTGAGCAACCATCTGACCAGAACCCAAACCCAGGATAAAGAGGTTCAGTGAATGTGGTGTTGAAGGTGTGGAGGTGGATCAGTGAGTCAGAGGAGACTGAGTAGAAGGACAGAGAGCCAGCAGGACAGTCCACATACACTGCTACTCTACCAGCGTCAGAGGAGGAAAAAGGGAGGTCAGTTCTTTTGTGATTGTGCCAGACAGAGTAACAACCATCAGAGCAGAACAGACTCCAGGACAAATTATTACATCCAAACCAACAGTCTTCACTGTCTCCACTCCTGTTGATTCCTCTGTAACTCACTGCTACACGGACATCTCCTCTCATCTCGACCTCCCAGTAACAGCGACCAGTCAGAACATCTCTACACAGCAGCTGAGGACACCAGCGGTCAAACCTCTCTGGATGATCAGGATATGGCTGATCCTCATCCACCCATGTTACCTTCCTGTTGTTGTCAGACAGTTTGAGTTCTCCGTTCATTGTGTTCATGTCCAGTGTGAGTTCACAGGAATCTGATGGAGAGAAGGAGACACAACACAGCAGCAGTCAATAACATCATTAGTTAAACTTTAGTTAATAATTATTATACTGTTAATGAAATTATATTTAATAATGTAATAATGAATAACTGCATATGGGCTAAACACAACTTTAACTAACTTGGTTGGGATTGGAGTATGTACGTAAAGTAAACAGTAATGACAGACAAGGTCGGACGGTAAAACCTGACCAATTTATGTCAGCAATTAATTGCGGTTAAACAAAGAAACTGTGATTACGTAGGCCTAGCACTGAGTAGCAGTAGCAAATGACATGCTGTCCTAAAGATCTGTTTCTACATATATGAAAAGTAAAGCACTGTAATTATTTATTTCACATATTACTGGCAGCACCACAGTGACGTTTGCTGTAAGGCAGCACCATGTACACTTCCAGAGTCCTGCTATTCTTGCACCACGTGTAAGTATGCAAACAAAACACTCAAATGAGAAAACACTAAGATAAAGGTAGAAGATGTGTTGAGCAGTGATAGTGAGAGAGGCTAAATCTGTCCCTCCAGGATTTCACAATGTCGCTATTGCAACAATTCACACAAATTCAACCAATCAGCAATTTTGACCAATCACCACAACTTTACCGGAGTTTTCTGACTTGAACCAATCACAGCAGTCCCATGTGCCAGACGTTGCGTCAGTATGTGACACTGAGAGCCACTGACCAAGCGGGAGTGAGAACGGGTTGACGTAACACCAACCCAGTCTCACGGCAGTTCATGATGGCATCACGAAAATGAACTTGGCACAAGTAAGGACATGTGTCTTTGGTAGATTATTTCTCTGTGGTAAACATGCTTTTTGGGAATAAATGTTATACCGTTGGAAAGCCTGTTTAGTTCCCTTCACCATTTGTAAGGAACATGCATTAGTGGGATGAGCAGCAGCGCTGAGTATGGGGGTTGCACCATGAAATGACTTGTTTGGTGTTTGGTGGATTGGATGATTGAAGTTTGAAGAAACAAGACATATTGGCAATTGAACAATTGATTCATTTCACCAACAGGAGCTTCAGTAGCGTGTGGAAGAACCATACACAGCCACAACATCCCTCCTCCTCACGCTGGTCACCAGCCTGGTCTCACACTGCTGGGGGATGGCATCCCATTCTTCAACCAGCAGTCCTGACCTCAACCCCGTTCAACACTTGTGGGATCAGCTTGGGCGTGCTGTTGGTGCCAGAGTGACCAACACAACCACGTTGGCTGACTTGCGACAAATGCTGGTTGAAGAATGGGATGCCATGCATGCATGAACGTGTAAATATATATCCTTTTATCTGTAACCTCTGACATACTGTCCTTGTGTTTGTGTGTGTGTCTGTGTGTCTGTCTATGTGTATATGTATGTGTATGTGTGTGTGTGTGTGTGTGTGTGTGTGTGTGTGTGTGTGTGTGTGTGTGTGTTATTTTGGTATTTCTGTTGTTTTCTTTGTAATAAAGGCATACTATGTAACTTTTCCCTCTTCAGTCCCCTACAGGTTGTCTCATTGGAACTACAGCTCGCACGGCTGTTAATCGGGAGCTACCGGCCACCTCACCTGCCATGCTGCAGGCTGCATCACCATGGTTACCAGCTGCTGCAGAGTTTCAGGTGTGTTTCAGGTGTGTAAACACCCCGCTGTCTTAATCAGACTGTTTGCTTTCTCAATAATTCAGATAATGATTCTGATATCACTCTGAAGCTCCGCCCCTTCACACCTGACCAGCTTTATACCTGACACACTCACACAGGTCACCTCACACCTCAGCCAGACAGCAGCACACGGTCAACAACATTTAGGCAACTACAGCCGACGTTTTAACGCCGACTTTCAGCGCCAAATCTCGGTAAGATCTCAGCAGCTCTGGCTGAATCTCAGCAGATTCCCCTAAACTCTGAAGATTCTCCGTAGACTCTCTATACTCTTTAGACTCTATAATCTTTCTGTAATCTCTGTTTAGACTCTCCGGATGGCGAACACGGCAGCAGAGCTGGCCCGGAGGAAGGCCCGGGAGGAAGATGGCGCCGGTTGCCGGGACAACGCTGTCCCCTTCAACCAGCAGAGCTTTAAGCAGCTGCAGAGCGAGTGTCTGCAGACCGGCTCGCTGTTCTGTGACCCGACCTTCCCCGCAGGATGGGACTCGCTGGGGTACAACCAGCTGGGACGCTACTCCTCCAAAACCAAAGGCGTGGAGTGGAAACGCCCCACGGTGAGCTCAGGCACCACGGACAGCTCGTTATTTACTTAAAACAAAGTCCAAAATGACTAACTTCTGATCTGGTGTGTAATCATTAATCATGTCTCGTCCAATCAGGAGCTGTGTTCTAATCCTCAGTTTATTATCGACGGAGCGAAGAGAACGGACATCTGTCAGGGAGAATTGGGTAACACACACACACACACACACACACACACACACACACACACACACACAGACACACACACACACACACACACACACACACACACACACACACACACACACACACACACACACACACACACAGACACACACACACACAGACACGCACACTCACACACAGAGACACACACACACACACACAAGCACACACACACACACACACACACACACACACACACACACACACACACACACACACACACACACACACACAGAGACACACACACACACACACACACACAGACACACACACACACACACACACACACACGCACACAGACACATAGACACACACCCACACACACAACACACACACACACACACACACACAGACAAACACACACACGCACACACATGCACACACACACACGCATGCACGCACGCACGCACGCACAGACACACACGCACGCACACACACACACACACACACACACACAGACGCATGCACTCCCACAGCACACACACAAACACACACAACCAAACACACACACGCACACACATGCACACACACACACACACACACACAAAAGCCCTGCTCTGTGTTTGTAGGCTTGTTAACGTGCCCTGCTCTGTGTTTGTAGGCTTGTTAACGTGCCCTGCTCTGTGTCTGTAGGCTTGTTAACGTGCCCTGCTCTGTGTTTGCAGACGTGTTAACGTGCCGTGCTCTGTGTCTGCAGGCTTGTTAACGTGCCCTGCTCTGTGTCTGCAGGGGTGTTAACGTGCCCTGCTCTGTGTCTGCAGGGGTGTTAACGTGCCCTGCTCTGTGTCTGCAGGCGACTGCTGGCTGCTGGCGGCGCTCGCCTCTCTGACTCTGGACCCTCAGATTCTGAGCAGAGTGGTTCCTCCTGGACAGAGCTTCAGCTCACAGTACGCCGGCATCTTCCACTTCCAGGTCACACACACCTTCATCTCTCTGCAGTGATGATTAGCATCAAGGTCCCGCTTCAAAACTGAGTAACAGGCTTTGTTTTCCTCCGTAGACTACCAGAAATGTCTTTTCCTATGAAAGAGAGTCTCATTTGCATATTTAAACATAACAAATCTTTTAGCAACCAAGCTTTATTTCTTCCACTAGGGCTGCAGATGATATTTCAATCATAAAAGTTGATAGGAAACAAAATGTCTGGGTTTCATATCGGCCGTTTAGAGGTTTCCAGCAGCCTCATATTTAGAGACGTGGAGGATAAACTCTGTCAGAAGAATCAAGTCAGTCTTAACTTGGATTCTTTTTAGACACCGACAGAAATCCTTAGTATCCAGTATCGAAAAATGTCTCTATGGAGTTGATTAATCTTTGGGTACACTTGCGCGCGACACCGTCACATACTCTGAAATGTAGTGAAGTAGAAATAAAGAATAGAATAAAATGGTTATGCGTAAAGTACAGACCTGTACCTCATCAGCTCCAACAACCATTTATAATACTCATGTCTCCAGAGTCTGCATATTGAGAAATATACAGTAAGTTACTGGGGCAAATCAGACAGATTAAGATCAAGTTAGACTGGATAAAAGCTGAAAAAAACCAAAACCCAAATTAAAGGCAGGATTGGTAATGTTGAAAAGCTAGCAGGATTTGAAAGATGCATCTCTTCGGGGGCTCCGTCTAACACTCGTTGTGAATTACCGTATAGTACAGGAGAAGCTCTCAGGCAGTTTGGACTTCCATCAGCTGTTTAAGTGTAATGACTAATGTTAACTATCATTTTAGTGATCAATAATGAGCCTGTGTCTATGTTATCTCCTTACATATACCTACGCTCTCCGTCTCTGCTAGATTGGGAATGATTGAGATTTCTCTTGGCACAGCTACCAGAAGACTTCCAACTTTCAGACAGGTTGCTCACGTCACATCTACGTCTTCAAGCTCAGTTGGAGGCTGCTCAGTAACGCTCAGCCATCACCGGGAAAGAGCTTCTAATATCTTCTAATATCTTCTAATATCTTCTAATATCTTCTAATATCTTCTAATATCTTCTAATATCTTCTAATATCCTTCACTGGTCTCCGTACAAGTCTAACGGTGTCGCTTCATCCATTCATTTGATTGTCTATGGTTAAACACTGACGTACCGCTAAACATTACATTTATATACTCTGATCATTAACATCTCTGTTTATCTCTGAATGACTGTCTGCCTGTAACACTGTTAACAACTCTTTACATAAAGCTGTTTTTTTTTAGCTTTGAGAAAAAAAATTTTTAGGGTGAGTTTTTTTTGTCCCGCCTCCACAGGAAGTGACATCATGTGTTGTTGTGTGTGCAGCTGTGGCAGTACGGGGAGTGGGTGGATGTTGTCGTGGACGACCGGCTGCCAACCAGAGACGGGAAGCTGCTGTTCGTCCACTCAGCGGAGGGAGACGAGTTCTGGAGCGCTCTACTGGAGAAAGCCTACGCAAAGTAAGACCCCCCCCCCTTCAGCCAGGGCGGCCCACAGTGGTATTATAGGCAGGATAGGCAAACGCTCGGGGCGGCCCACAGTGGTATTATAGGCAGGATAGGCAAACGCTCGGGGCGGCCACAGTGGTATTATAGGCAGGATAGGCAAACGCTCGGAGCGCCCGCAGTCCAGATAAGTAAAAACAAGTTAACAGTAAGAAAAAATGCCAATAAAGGAGGAAAATAGTGTAAAAAACCTTTGAAAAAGTGACAAAAAACGGTGAAGCAAGCGTCAAAACTATCAACAAAGCAACAAAACCGTTAAGAAAATTAACAAAAAATGTTGAAAAAGCAACAAAAATGCCGGAAGAAGAGACAAAAATAGCTAGAATCTTGCGTAGGGCAACAAATTGGTTCTGCGTTCCTGATCCCCTGAGGATGATCCTCTGACTCTTCATCATGTTAACCCTCGTGTTGTCGTCCCGTCGACCTGCAACTTTTAGCAGTTCAAATTTTAAATGAAAAACCGTTATCAACGTTTTGGTCGTCTTTTTCAACACTTTTGTGGCTTTCCCGATGATTTGTCACTTTTTTCAACGTTTGTTAACTTTTTTTTTTGAAGTTTTTCTGTTTTTTTCCCAAATTTTTTAAACTTTGTTTTTTTTGACATTTTTGTCACTTTTTTCAAGTTCTTTTATTAATTTATTTCTTCTTCAAATGTTATAAAATTGACTAAAACACCCAAATTCAATGAAAGTAGTGAACTGATTATTTATTTCACTTGT
>NC_135856.1:85000-92500 GCF_031162955.1 Sander vitreus | reverse complement strand
AAAGGCAAATGTCGGCTGTCCGACTTTACCCTGAAAATGTAGCTTGGTTCCTGCAGCAGACTGACCAGCGATGCTTCTGTCCTGCAGGTTCATCATGTTGGTTCTGTGGTGGAGCTGCTGAGAATCAGAAACCCCTGGGGACAGGTGGAGTGGACCGGAGCCTGGAGCGACGAGTGAGACTGTCCGTCTATCTGTCTGTCTGCCTGTCTGTCTCTCTGATGTTTCTGTCTGCCTGTCTGTCTCTCTGATGTTTCTGTCTGTCTGTCAGTTCGAAGGAATGGGATGGAGTTGAGCCGGAGGAGAAGAGGAAGCTGGATCACTCAGCTGACGATGGAGAGTTCTGGTGAGTTGGAGTAGTTTTGGTGTCTAAACCTAACCAAACTACAGACCTGTAGCCGGCTCACAGTCACCTGTTGGCGGCTAAACAACTGCCGCTTGCAGCCGGCGTCCCGGAGCTCTGTAGAGGCTAAATACAACCAGCAACTGCTGCTCAGATTTGATCTTCTAGGCACTGATGTGTTCAGTTACAGTGCTTTACTTTTATTTTAGGTACACTGTAAACAATTTCTTTGTATATTTACAGTAAATTACAGGCAGCACGGTTGCCAGTAAATTATTGTAAATCGATTTTACAGCAAACTACTGCAGCTGTACTGTAATGCAATTTACAGTATATATAACAATACTGTAAAAGTACAAAACAGTATTTTACTGTATTTTTATGGTATTTTGTAATTTGATGCTATTGTACTGTAATATGTAGTTTTATTAATATTGATACATTACTGTTAATTATTACTATATTATTGATCATTACTATTATAAATAATATTATATAATAATCTCCAGCTACTAATATTGTACTACTAATAAGGTATACTTCAGAATAACAAATACAAATCAAAAGGCAATCCAAACAATAATTTTATTTAAACATTTTTAAAATTTTCAACATTTTCCTGTCTTCGACGACATTCACATTTTTCCTGCAAGTTCATCCCAGAGAGCTGCAGCAACTTTCAGTCAAATGTGATAGTGTTGATATCCTTCAACATGTTTCCACAAAGAGCAGCAGCAGGCAGCTGCAAATGTTTCACTGCTGTCCAGCTCTCATGGTGACAATTCCCTCAATAGATCCACCTGGAAATAATAAAAGAAACTGTTACCTTCAGTATTTTATTCTGAAATCATACACATATATTATTACTATTGTGATGCACAAATGGAAGGAACTGACCGGATTCCATTATAAAGGGATTGTATTTTACTTACCATCATAATTAGGGTGGGGGTGTCTGTCTGGTCATCTGATGTGCCTCAATGTCTGCTTGGGTTGCAGTGACCTGCATCATGATAAATCAACATTAAGCAAAGAGTTGTTATAGTGTCCCAGGAAACATGAGTAGACTAAAGTGATGAATGTGGGTTCACTTTGGATGTCATTATTGGTTATGAGACAATAGGTACTGATGTTTGTTACCTGACAAAAAATACCTTTTCTTAATAAGTTAGTTATTCTGCTACCGTTAAATTCAGCGTCATGTTTGACTCTGTAGAACTCCGACTTAATGAATCAGTAGTAATAAAAATGTGTAAACTGTGACGTTAAGCAGACGGACATTAATGTTACCTGGGAAACATCATTAATCACTTTACATGGAGTTAAAGTTAAAACCAAATTATGTTAAATCATGATCGCCAAAATAGTTAGTGAATATTTATGAGTCGTAAGAAAACATAAATGATCTTTAAGAAGGAGTAGATGTTTACTGGTAAAGCTCGGCTCTGTTTAATTTAATGATATATTAATGGACGTTTGTCTCAGACAGTGAACGAGTTGAAGATTTTATTTGCCTCGTCAGTCATTTCTATAAATAAAATTATCAAACAGACTTTTTGTATTTCACTAAGTTATTCTGATCAAATCGGCATCATGTTTCACAAAGCAGAACTCTAATTTAATGAAATAATAAGTTGTAAAAGCTCCGTGGACATGCTGACTGGTGTTGTTTCGGGATGTCAAACAGTAACGTTAGCTAGCTAGCTTTTTTTCATCTCACTTTAGTTTAAAGTTAGTTTACAGAATAGCTGTTTAAGTTAAATACAAGCCAAAATGAAAAGCCTTTCTTTATGAGTCATACAAAGTCATACATTATAAAATAGGAGTATTAGCTAGCTATATGTGGAAAGGGGAACCCAGATCTTTTAAATTGAGCAATATGTTAACGGAGTCTGGAAAGTAATGGGCAGAACCCGTACTTACTAGCTAGACTAATGTTAACGTAACGTTAACTGTAACAAGTAAGTTAGTATGAACAAATGTAAGGGCATTTTGTTCAGAGAAAAAAAACAAGATATGCAATTAACTGTAGGCTACAATATGTTCAGAGGATAGCCACTTGCTATCCACACTAAAGTCACAAGGTTAGCTAGAAAATGACTCTGTGTGAGGATATCGCAACGTTAGGATGCCCAGTGCACCCCACACTATAAAAAGAACGATGTTGTGGTAACGTTACACTTGAGCGTATGATCATGAAACATTATGATAAAAGTTAGCATGAAATACATAAAATAAACCTGGTAAACCTTTGGTAAACCTACCAAAACTTCCAAACATCCCCCGCTAACAAGGCTTCTCCTTCAGTATCTGGGGGCCAGTTTGGTGTTCTGTCTGAGTAACTGACATCAGGAGTCGTTTTTTACAGCAATGCTGTATTAGAGCCATGGCATATTACAGCCAGGTTACAGCAAGCCTACAATAAACTGTAAAATATTCCCGCTTCATCAAAATGACCCACAATGCAACATTAAAATGAAGTATTTTACTGTAATGAAGAAATGTGGTATTGTACTGTAGGTTTTTACAGTACTGTACTGCTAAATCTACAGCGTTTTCTAAGAGTGTATATAATATATGGGACCCTGGTGCATGGTGCAGGTGCGTTTAGGGTGTGTCCAAGTTTGATGGCGGAAAAAAGGGTCTGTGTTCAGCAATGGCAGGGATATATAGACCAGAAAGGAGGAAATGCATGCACCCCCCCTGTGTATACTATACTTCTGTATCCCACTAAGTCGGATGTTGAATGCAGGCGATTTACTTGTCATGGGGTATTCTCCTTTTCCTCTCCCTGGTCTCTACAGGATGTCCTACTCTGACTTTCTGCGCAAGTTTTCCCGCCTGGACATCTGTAACCTGACCCCCGACACGCTGACCAGTGAGACTGCCGGCCGCTGGAGCTACGCCGAGTTTGATGGCGCGTGGAGGGTCGGCTCCACCGCCGGTGGCTGCAGGAACTATCCTGGTAACGCTCAGGCTGTTTAGCTTTCATCTCTTTGTGGCAAGCCTAGGGGTGTGGGGTTTCCACATCACCAGTTATATAACAAAAGCCAGGAGTACAGTTGAAAACAGTTGAAGAATAAACAGTTGAAGTATATTAAGGGTAATGTACAGCGTTGTAGGGGATTTTCAACACTACTTCACCGTCCAGAATCCGTTCTCGTTGTCTTCTATCCACAGGTAATCCACAAGCGGGTCCTCATCCAAAACAGTTTGGTATACAGGGGGTTAGTCAGCCAGTCCCGGTCACACCAGTTAGTCAAACAGTTTAATTCAGGATGATTCTCACTATTATCCACCACTCTGTCTCACTCAGTCTCTCCTCTCTCATTCCCTGCTTCTCTTCGTTCCCTGTTCAACTGCTTGCTTCCCTTTTCCCTCCAAAACCTAATCACTCAATTAATCCCAGCCTCTGCTTGTTGGGGCAGGAAGTCCATATAAAAGCAGTTACACACCGGGCCGATAATCGGCCGTTGGACAGTCTGACTCGAGTCTGTTCGGTGTGTTCCGTGCCGTCGTCCGTTGGAGGAGCTGTCGGCTTTCATTTGGGCCGACCTGACATGTTCAGTCCGAGACAGGGCAGTCGGGACTCACACGGAAATGGCGAGCAGGATGAGCGTGACTAAGCCTCTCAAAATCTGACGGAAATCTTTTAAACTGACCTTTGTCGATCTGAAATGAAGACAGATTCAGCAACTGCACGGCCTGTTTCTCGCTTAAAATTTTTCAGAAACATGTTTCAGTGAACTATTTTAGTACAATTTGAATCTGAACGAGTCGCCAGTAATGGCTGTTCGAAAAATCCAAAATCCGGAAGCAGCAGCCAGATCCATGTGACGCGTTCGTCCGATCAGCTGCTGGTTTTCATTGTTGGGCGACAATCCAGGTTAGCGCCGCCTGCTGTTATGGAGACGTATTACGTCTGGTCTCTTCGGTGTTCTGAGGAACTTTCTGGACCAGCTCGGGGAGACTGATCAGTCCCGCTGGCTTTACTGCTGACGGTCGGCGTCTGGTGGGTGTGTAACTGCCTTAAGGCCCGGAGGTGGAGCCAATGGCCCGCAAGATACCTTCCTTCAATTACCACTCCCCTCACCTCTCCCTGCAATCTACCACATCGTTTTTAAATTCAAGAAATATTTATCGTCATAGTTTCTGTTGAGTAAATTAACTTAAACATGTCTTCTCATATTTATATATTTTTACTTTCTTCAAGAACGTCCAACCAAACTTCAACTCTCTGCGTCTGCTTACATTTACATTATTTATAAGGAAACCCAAATACAATGGGCAGATTTGAGTTTTTACAGTTTCAGCGGTGATCCAGAATATACATCTGTAGAAATTAGACTGTTCATGTGTTTACAGTCAGAGTTTTATTTTTCTTACTCTTTTAAAATCTGTGGAAAATGACGTTGAATTCTACGGCCATTGATTCCCCGCTCTGATTATAACTCATAGATTTTAATTTTTTATTTCTTTCAACTTTTTCACATTACAGTTTTCTAATTGAAGCCACATGTGCAAAACTCCAACTACAGTCTGCATTACCATCACTCACCTGAGCTAAACAGTTCACATCAGCTGCTAACTCATTCACAGCAACACAACTCTTCACACACGTCTCAGAACAGGCTCAGAGCAGCCACACACTCAATGAGATAACACACACACACACACACACACACACACACACACACACACACACACACACACACACACACACACACACACACACACACACACACACACACACACACACACACACACACACACACACACACACACACACACACACACACACACACACACACACACACACACACACACACACAGAACACACACAGAACACACACACACACACACACACACACACACTCAGAACACACACAGAGTAAAAACACTAGCATCAAACACCAGAAATTACAAACTGTTCATCTTTACAGTTTGAACAATTTAAGTAACTTGACACTAATCAATATTTTCTATAAAGAAAAGAGTGAAATATTTTCTTTCCTTTTTTATTTTATACCAGTTTTGAGGTAAACAAGAATGAATGAAAATCCTCAGTTTGGTTACCTACAGTAAATAGATATTTTTATTTTGTCTGTAGTAATTTACAGAATTACTGGAAATGTTACAAACCAAATATTACGTAATAGTCCAGAAGTTTTACAAGTTTTTTTTATCAATAAATTGGATGTCTTCTCTTGCCATGAACCTACATTACACTAGAAATATAAATTGAGACTGTGGTGTTCCCATTACTTACACCTCCATTAGTTTGTGAAAAACAGGAAATCTACAGTTTAAGTATAGTAAAGGTGTAAAAAAGTGTTTTTCACATTTTCACAGCTGTGTATGTAACCTCAGACATCTGACCTGGACATGTTGGTA
The DNA here is from genome assembly GCF_031162955.1 of Sander vitreus. Classification (NCBI taxonomy): domain Eukaryota; kingdom Metazoa; phylum Chordata; class Actinopteri; order Perciformes; family Percidae; genus Sander; species Sander vitreus. The sequence goes on along the minus strand of NC_135856.1, from coordinate 86,766 downwards.
TCTTAGCTCTTTTACCTCCATCCATCTTCATCCGCTTATCCGGGGTCGGGTCGCGGGGGTAGCAGCTCCAGCAGGGGACCCCAAACTTCCCTTTCCCGGGCCACATTAACCAGCTCCGACTGGGGGATCCCGAGGCGTTCCCAGGCCAGGTTAGAGATATAATCCCTCCACCTAGTCCTGGGTCTCCCCCGAGGCCTCCTCCCAGCTGGACGTGCCTGGAACACCTCCCTAGGGAGGCGCCCAGGGGGCATCCTTACCAGATGCCCGAACCACCTCAACTGGCTCCTTTCGACGCAAAGGAGCAGCGGCTCTACTCCGAGCTCCTCACGGATAACTGAGCTTCTCACCCTATCTCTAAGGGAGACGCCAGCTACCCTCCTGAGGAAACCCATTTCGGCCGCTTGTACCCTGGATCTTGTTCTTTCGGTCATGACCCAGCCTTCATGACCATAGGTGAGGGTAGGAACAAAAACTGACCGGTAGGTTGAGAGCTTTGCCTTCTGGCTCAGCTCTCTTTTCGTCACAACGGTGCGATAAATTGAATGTAATACCGCACCTGCTGTGCCGATTCTCCGACCAATCTCCCGCTCCATTGTCCCCTCACTCGCGAACAAGACCCCAAGGTACTTGAACTCCTTCACTTGGGGTAAGGACTCATTCCCTACCTGGAGAAGGCACTCCATCGGTTTCCTGCTGAGAACCATGGCCTCCGATTTAGAGGTGCTGATCCTCATCCCAGCCGCTTCACACTCGGCTGCGAACCGATCCAGTGAGTGCTGAAGGTCACAGGCCGATGATGCCATCAGGACCACATCATCTGCAAAAAGCAGCGATGAGATCCCCAGCCCACCGAACTGCAACCCCTCTCCACCCCCGACTACGCTCGATATCCTGTCCATAAATACTACAAACAGGATTGGTGACAAAGCTTAGCTCTGGCGGAGGCCAACTCTCACCTGAAACGAGTCCGACTTACTGCCGAGAACCCGGACACAGCTCTCGCTTTGGTCGTACAGAGATTGGATGGCCCTGAGAAGGGACCCCTCACCCCTGTACTCCCGCAGCACCTCCCACAGTATCTCCCGGGCACCCGGTCATACGCCTTCTCCAGATCCACAAAACACATGTAGACTGGTTGGGCATACTCCCAGGCTCCCTCCAGGATCCTTGCGAGAGTAAAGATCTGGTCCGTTGTTCCACGACCAGGACGGAATCCGCATTGTTCCTCTTCAACCTGAGATTCGACTATCGACCGAACCCTCCTTTCCAGCACCTTGGAGTAGACTTTACCGGGAGGCTGAGAAGTGTGATACCCCTGTAATTGGCACACACCCTCTGGTCCCCCCTTTTTAAAAAGGGGAACCACCACCCCGGTCTGCCACTCCTTAGGCACCGTCCCAGACTTCCACGCAATGTTGAAGAGGCGTGTCAACCAAGACAACCCCTCCACACCCAGAGCTTTAAGCATTTCTGGACGGATCTCATCAATTCCTGGGGCTTTGCCACTGTGGAGTTGTTTAACTACCTCAGCAACCTCCACCAGGGAAATTGATGCCAATCCCCCTCATCCTCCAGCTCTGCCTCTACCATAGAGGGCGTATTAGTCGGATTTAGGAGTTCCTCAAAGTGCTCCTTCCACCGCCCCTATTACCTCCTCAGTTGAGGTCAACAGCGTCCCATCCTTACTGTACACAGCTTGGATGGTTCCCCGCTTCCCTCCTGAGGTGGCGAACGGTTTTCCAGAAGTACCTTGGTGCCGACCGAAA
>NC_135856.1:77500-82500 GCF_031162955.1 Sander vitreus | reverse complement strand
AGTTCACATTCATCCAACCTGAAACAAGGTCAACAACTGAAGCACCATTATTATTAAAAGTGATGAGCCTTGGATGCTTTTTTTAAACTTTTCTTTTCTACTATCAAAAGCGTTTTCTGTGGTCGGTATAAATTATGACCTTCTTCCTGTGGTCAGTTTAAAGGTGGCAGTGGCGTGCGTCTGGGCCCGGACGTCCTGCTGCGGGCGGCACCGGTGGCTCGCAGTCAGAACTTTATCAACCTGAGGGAAGTGAGCGAGCGCTTCAAGCTGCCGCCCGGAGAGTATGCCGTCATCCCCTCAACCTTCGAACCGCACCGTGCAGGAAGCTTCATCCTGCGGGTGTTCACCGAGAAACACGCCCACTCCAGGTATTTTTCACTGATATGTTCTTTTGTGTCAAAAGTTTTCAACCACCCATATAAAGCTATATTAATATATATATATATTTATACATCATATGTGCAGGTCAGAGTGTTTTTTTAAATCTGTTGTCCGTGTTTCAGTCCGATGGAGGAGGAGCTCACCGCTGACATTCAGGAGGTTAGTGACTCTGTTTCATGAGTTTCTTTATCAACTCTAACATATCTGTTAATAAAAGTTTCTCTAAAGTGATGTATCTACAGAGAGCAGATGTTTGAGTAAGATAAAACCTTGTGTGTTCATTCGTTTTTTCCAATTGCTAACACACTAAAATGACATGCATAGCAGAGTTATTTAAACTGACACACAGAGCAAAACCTCTTCTCAAACACACATTTTGCAATTCAAAATGGCCCTTTTTAAACACACTGAACACGCTTCTCTGCATCAGACACAACAATCTGACAAAAAGTCACATTTCAAAACACGGCCATTCAAAATGACACTACATGAGCTGATTGGCCAACATATGCGCCACCTGGCCAATCAGCTCAATGGTTCATTGTTACCACTTCAATCAGGAAGTAAGCACTATGAAAAGACCACAGGTGAGCACCTTTTTTTTCTATATATTTATTCTGCACATTTTTTCTGCAATTTTCTTTTTCAGTTTACTGTTTTTGTGTTTGTGAGCATATATTTGTTCAGTCCAATGTAAATATATCTGCTGTGCATATGTTGCACTGACTTGTTGTTGAAAAATAAAAAGATAAATGTTTCAACAGCGCGTGTGTGTGTGCGTGTATCTGAAGAATTTTCTACAATTTGAACTATCTTAGTATTATGGCAAAGCATACTAAGATGAGAGGGATTTTCATTATGCCCAACCATGTGTAGTTGGTTAGACAACAATCTGGTAATATGAATGAAGTGTGTGCCATTTGGTGCAAAAGTGTTATTTTGATAATGCTATATGTAGTTGTGGTTGCAGTGCTTCGTGCAGGATATACTATATGAGGTATTTTGCAGTTTGGGTGTGTGGTTTTGTGAATTTAGTATTTTGATAAAACCAGCCTTGGTTTGCAAAAATTGTGTTTTAGCAATTGGAAAAAACTGTAATACTGTCTGTCGTATTGAGACAACAGGACATGAAGAATAATTTAATGTTTGTAAAAATATGATTTCTTACATTACTATAAATCTTTTCCCTGCAGCCGGATGTCGGACAGAGCGACGTGGATCCACACTTCAAGCATCTCTTTGTGCAGATCTCTGGAACTGTAATATAATGTTTTAACTGAACTTTTATTCTGAAAGTGGCAGCACGACTTCCTGTTGCTGACTCTTTCTGTCCACAGGACTCGGAGATCTCGGCCTTTGAGCTGCAGCAGGTCCTGGACCGAGTCGTCTCTCAGAGTAAGTTTAACGTCTCCACGGATTCATTCATTCTTTAAATTCACACATTCATTATTTTAGAGTTTCTCTCTGCGGTGCTGAAGTCACTCTGCAGCTGCTTGGCAACGTTTACTGTTGTAAGTTTCTAAAAAGGGTCAAATGCGTCCGAAAAAGTATGGAAGAAAACATAGAAAACCTGTAAAAGAAGTGTGGTAAAAACATAGAAAAAAGCCTAGAGGAAGGGTAGAAGAAAAACATATAAATAAGGTAGAAAAAGTAGAAGAACCCACAGAGATAAACCTTGTGCGTACAAGAAGTACCAGCCCACTTTACAAACCAAAACTAACCAAATGTTTCAACACATGAACTTTGGTGAAGACGTTCAGGCTGAAAGGGTCCAGGAAGTGTGACCCGGCTTCACAGCCTTGGTGCAGCGGGTAATGAGCTATCTTCAGTTATAGAAGATCTTTGATGACATCAGAGTGATGTCATTGTGACATCAGAGTGACGTCAGTCTGTTTGTGTTTGAAGGGTCAGATGTGAAGACGGACGGCTTCAGTCTGGAGACCTGCCGCAGCATCATCAGCCTGCTGGACGTATCCTCAAATACTCACTCAGGGATTCAATCAAATGACTCACTGATTGGTTGATTAGTCTGAACATCAATTAGTGAGAAAAGTAACTGACAGAAAGCTATGTTGATTAGTGACTAATAATCAAGAAGGTCTGGATCTTTGACTTGTCTCCAGACGGACGGCAGCAGTAAACTGGGTCTGCTGGAGTTTCACCATCTGTGGATGAAGATCCAGAAATACCTGGTGAGAACCTCCGGACTTTTGAGAAATATTAACGTTTAAACACTTCCATTTGGTTAGAATTATGGAATCATACTTCTGTATATGTGTGTATGTCAGGGCTGTCAGTCGAGTAAAATATTTAATCAGGATTAATCTCATGGTCGTCCATAGTTAAGTTAAATTAATCTCACAATTTTTATCTTTTGTTAATGTTCTTTAACGGGATGTTTTCAGTTTTTAAAGCTCCAGTGGTGTTTGAGACCGTGCCCTGGCCCACCTCTCTGAAACAGGCCCTGGCCCACCTCTCTGAAACAGGCCCTGGCCCACCTCTCTTAACCGTGCCCTGTCCCACCTCTCTGAAACAGGCCCTGTCCCACCTCTCTGAAACAGGCCCTGTCCCACCTCTCTGAAACAGGCCCTGTCCCGCCTCTCTGAAACAGGCCCTGGCCCGCCTCTCTGAAACAGGCCCTGGCCCACCTCTCTGAAACAGGCCCTGGCCCGCCTCTCTGAAACAGGCCCTGTCCCACCTCTCTGAACCGTGCCCTGTCCCACCTCTCTGAAACAGGCCCTGTCCCACCTCTCTGAACCGTGCCCTGTCCCACCTCTCTGAAACAGGCCCTGTCCCGCCTCTCTGAAACAGGCCCTGGCCCACCTCTCTGAAACAGGCCCTGGCCCACCTCTCTGAAACAGGCCCTGTCCCACCTCTCTGAAACAGGCCCTGTCCCACCTCTCTTAACCGTGCCCTGTCCCACCTCTCTGAAACAGGCCCTGTCCCACCTCTCTGAAACAGGCCCTGTCCCGCCTCTCTTAACCGTGCCCTGTCCCGCCTCTCTGAAACAGGCCCTGGCCCACCTCTCTTAACCGTGCCCTGGCCCGCCTCTCTGAAACAGGCCCTGGCCCGCCTCTCTGAAACAGGCCCTGTCCCACCTCTCTGAAACAGGCCCTGTCCCACCTCTCTGAACCGTGCCCTGTCCCGCCTCTCTGAAACAGGCCCTGGCCCACCTCTCTGAAACAGGCCCTGGCCCACCTCTCTGAAACAGGCCCTGGCCCACCTCTCTGAAACAGGCCCTGTCCCGCCTCTCTGAAACAGGCCCTGTCCCGCCTCTCTGAACCAGGCCCTGTCCCACCTCTCTGAAACAGGCCCTGGCCCACCTCTCTGAAACAGGCCCTGGCCCACCTCTCTGAGCACACTTGAGAGAGGTGGCACAGAGCGATCACACTAGTCAAATGAACCAGACTTTGGGGTTAAACGTGCTCGGGCACGGTTCTACTGGACCAAGTGTGAGTACGCCTTAAAGCTCCAGTGGTGTCTGAGACTGGACGTACTCCGGTGGTAACTCAGTTCACAGCCACAGGTCATGCAGATAACTTTAGTCTGGTGGAGACAACTATCTGGAAGGGCTTTGAAACTGAATCTGACATTCAAAAGACTGTTTTCTTTCTCCATTTCTGTTTCTGCTATTTTCATTATGTGGCGTTAAAATGAACTTGCATTAACTAGTTATTATCACGCTGAATTTGACATTATATATATATATATATATGGGATGTATATATAAATATATATGATATATATATACACATATATATATATATATATATGTGTATATATATATATATATATATATGTGTATATATATATATATATATATATATATAGTATATATATATATATATATATATATGTATATATATATATATATATATATATGTATATATATATATATATATATATATATATAGACTATATACTTCATTCTGATTCGGTTTTTGAATGTTAAACAGGTTTTTGTGTGATCTGATGATCTTTATAGTGTCTATAATAACAGTAACATTAAATATGAACTGACAGCTGTTCTTCCTGTGTGGTTCTGCAGGAGATCTTTAAGAGTCACGACTCTGACGCTTCTGGTACGATGAGCAGTCACGAGATGAGAGCTGCTCTCGCTGAAGCTGGTGAGACCAACGAGTTCTTCAACAGGTTCTAGGGTTCCTTTGAGCAGAACCTTTTGTAGAAGAATTGGACAGCCACCAAAATCTTTCTTGTGTTTCCCAGTTGTTGTTCCAACTTCGGCAGACGTTCACTTGCATTTTCCAACTCAATACTCATTTTTCATATGTCGGACACCAGATGAACGCAGCAAAACATATCTGTTCCTGCAGTCTCACATCTCTGTGTGTGTGTGTGTGTCTCTGTGTGTGTGTGTCTGTGTGTGTGTCTGTCTGTGTGTGTGTGTGTGTGTCTGTGTGTGTCTGTGTGTGTCTGTGTGTCTGTGTGTGTGTGTGTGTGTGTGTGTGTGTGTGTGTCTGTGTGTCTGTGTGTGTGTGTGTCTGTGTGTGTGTGTGTGTGTCTGTGTGTTCAGGTTTCCAGGTGAACAGCTCTGTGATTGACGAGATCATCAATCGATACGCAGACACCAGTTTCGCCATCGACTTTGACTGTTTCGT
>NC_135856.1:65000-72500 GCF_031162955.1 Sander vitreus | reverse complement strand
AAATGTAAAAACTGAACTGAATCACCTGAAAACAGGAAGGAACCCTTCAAATGTTAAACGGAGAATATTCAGATTATTTACTTTGGTGAAGGTAGAACTAAAACACGCTAAAAGTCCTGATTATTTACATGGAGTCTGGTGGAATATGCTGGCTCTATACACGCTAAAAGTCCTGATTATTTACATGGAGTCTGGTGGGTTTGGTGATGGTGATTTCGGGGCTGTTTCATGTTAAACTAAAAGGATCTTACTCTTTGACTAAAAGCTCTATCTCTGTAGGGATCTTTTCATAATGTGTCTGACATCTTTAAAAAGTGAAGGATTTTAATTTGAAGGTACTCACCAGTTTGACTGAAATCCCAACAGAGTCAACACTCCCTCTCTGGCACAGCACACACCTGCAGCCCCACCTCTTTTCCTGCAGACTCTCCCAAAACTTTCCAGAAACCAAACCAAAGACCCTCCAGACTCTCCCCGTTCCAGACTCTTTACTCCATACTCGACCGAGCTGCAGCATGTCGGGCATCGCCGCCACCCTGCAGCGCCGCCGGGAGAAGGAGCAGGGCATCGGCTCGTGCAGCCAGGCGGTGAAGTACCTGAACCAGGACTACGAGGCTCTGCGGCGGCGCTGCCTCGAGTCCGAAAGCCTCTTTAAGGACGACGCGTTCCCGGCGGAGACCTCTTCTCTGGGCTTCAAAGAGCTGGGCGTTGGCTCCTACAAGATCCGCGGGGTTTCCTGGGAGAGACCGACGGTCGGTGGGACTTAAAAACACTCATTATTTTAATGGAGTTTGGTACAGAGCAACTGAACAGACGACACATAGGAAAAGATTTAAAGATGACCACAACTTGTTGACATTTGTTCAGACGTCTCTTCTTTTCTTTGCACATAGTATCCACCAAACTGTTGAAACAATTCACTTCATTGAGTTTAATAATCCTAAACCCAACTCGCCCCAATGATTGGCTGATAATATTCCAGTAACAAAAATACTTTTATCTCTAACTTTATCAACTGCTTCTGCGTGGCAATGTTCTTACGCATTACGCACGCACACATCTGTGCATGTGTACGGTTGATAATGAGGCCCCAGGGTTTTGGGAATGATTGAGGGGGCAATTAAAAAGCAGGATTCTGTGAATGGAGTTTGGTTTGAGGTTTGTTTAGTGGAGCATAAGAAGCAGCTCAGCGTGTTCTGCAGGTGTGAAGAATCTGTCAGACATCTGAAAACATCAGATTATAGATGAAATTGTGGATTATATATTGCAGATTAGAGGATATTTATCTGCTCTGTATCTCAGTCTGTTGGCTGCTAACACCCAGCGCTGAAAGAAATAAAGAAAAGGAAGAAAGGACTCAGTTTCCTGTCCCAGAGGAGAGAAGAAACTAGAAAATATTCACATTTAACAAGCTGACATCACACACATTTACCTGTTTTATCATACTGATTAATGGATTATCAGAATAGTTGGCGATTAAGTTAATAGTTGATGACTAATCCCTTCATCTTTGCAGCGCTATGTAAATGAATGTATGTATTTTTCAGAAGCCCCAGACAGCGAGCGTGCAGCTGAAGGTGTAATCAGATCTCTGTTGTGTTTCCTGTGCAGGAGTTTACCTCTGACCCCCAGTTCATCGTCTCCGGAGCCTCCAGGACCGACATCTGCCAGGGAGCGCTGGGTGAGAACACAACATTAAGTCACAGACATTTCAAGTTCTCTTTGTGAATTTTTAAACCAACATGTCCCACCTGCCAAACCCACCAGACTCCATGCAAATAATTACTACTTTTATCAGCGTAAAACACACTTCATTCAAAGTGGACAGAAACTAAATAAAACTATCAAAAGCCATCTTGGTTCATCTTTCCACTGTTCCAACAATCACCACTCTGGTTTGGTTGAAATAAACCCTTAATTCACCCATTTACATGTGGAGATATGCTGGCTCTATACACGCTAAAAGTCCTGATTATTTACATGGAGTCTGGTGGAAATATGCTGGCTCTATACACGCTAAAAGTCCTGATTATTTACATGGAGTCTGGTGATGGTGATTTCATGTTAATCAAAGTGTGTGTGTGTGACAGACTTGGCGGCGGTTGTCGTCTTGTCAACAGAAACATTAACCCATTAACAGCGAGGAGTGTGTTGACATAACAGTAACTAAGGGAAACACCTGAGACAGGCCGGGGGGGGATTTAATTTCCATCTACAGAAGCTATATGAGATATTTTTCAAGATATTTTATAACAGAATGCCTAAAACCTGAACATCATTTCTAAAAAGCATCCAGTTTATATCTAACCTCTGTCTGTCTGTCTGTCTGTCTGTCTGCTTCTCCAGGTGACTGCTGGCTGCTGGCTGCCATCGCCTCTCTGACCCTGAACCAGGAAGTTCTGGCTCGAGTCGTCCCTCATGGACAGAGCTTCAGTAAAGGAGAGTATGCCGGGATCTTCCACTTCCAGGTACACAGAGAGACAGGCAGGCAGGCAGGCAGACAGACAGACAGACAGGCAGCGCCTGTACGAGTTAGATTTAAGAACTGAAAACAGAACAGCAGAATTAGAATCAGGTAATCCTGAAAAAAGAAAATTGACCTGCCTGTCTGTCTGTCTGTCTGTCTGTCTGTAGTTCTGGCAGTTTGGGGAGTGGGTGGACGTGGTGATTGACGACCGCCTGCCGGTTAAAGATGGAGAGTTGCTGTTCGTCCACTCGGCCGAGGGGAGGGAGTTCTGGAGCGCTCTGCTGGAGAAAGCCTACGCCAAGTAAGACCAGCCAGGGATTCAACCCCACAACCTTCTGTTCACTAACCCTAACCCTTACGCCAAGTAAGACCAGCCAGGGATTCAACCCCACAACCTTCTGTTCACTAACCCTAACCCTTACGCCAAGTAAGACCAGCCAGGGATTCAACCCCACAACCTTCTGTTCACACGGGTCAGTGTTTTCATCTCCTCTCTGCTTCACAGACACGTTGCTGTCTAATTAAATGTTCCAGGTCAAACCGGACTAACCCAAGCTACCACCAGAGTAGAGCTTCAAATATTAATCCATTAATCTATCAAAGATTTATTTATTACTTTTAGCTAAGTATGTCGACTGTTTGGTGATTATTTTAAGCTATTTATTTCAACCATTTATTCTCAAAATATTCCAACTTTTTTCTAAAATACTACGACCTTTTGTGATAGAACAAAGAGACAGCAGAACTTGTTTTGAACTTTTCTTCAGTATCAGTAGTATATCTATGATATAATCCTCCACCTGTCCCTGGAACAGGATCTCTACTACAACCGGTAACCTGATCAGCTGATCGCTGGAGGCGTTCAGGTGATAATAGACGCTGTGTCAGGTGTGTTCAGGTTTGGTTTCAGCACGTCGCTGAATTCTTTACATTTGTTTCTCCAGCAGGATGAAACACACAGACGCACGCACGCACACACACACACACACAGACACACACACACATTTAGACACACTCACACACGCAGACACACACACACGCAGAGACACACACACATGCACACACGCACACGCAGATATACACACACACACACACACACACACAGACACACGCACACACACAGAGACACACACACGCGCATGCACAAATGCAGACACGCACACGCAGACACACACGCACACATTGTGTGTTATCTCTCTGTGATGTCTCTGCAGGTTGAACGGCTGTTACGAGGCTCTGTCTGGAGGATCCACCACTGAGGGGTTCGAGGATTTCACCGGAGGAATCGCAGAGGTCTACGAGCTCAAACAACCCGATGCTCGGCTGTTCCACATCATCCAGAAAGCTCAGAGCCGAGGCTCACTGATGGGCTGCTCCATAGACGTAAGCTCTGATATAACAGAGAGGAAACACTGGGGTACAACAGGGTATACATAGACGTAAGCTCTGATATAACAGAGAGGAAACACTGGGGTACAACAGGGTATACATAGACGTAAGCTCTGATATAACAGAGAGGAAACACTGGGGTACAACAGGGTATACATAGACGTAAGCTCTGATATAACAGAGAGGAAACACTGGGGTACAACAGGGTATACATAGACGTAAGCTCTGATATAACAGAGAGGAAACACTGGGGTACAACAGGGTATACATAGACGTAAGCTCTGATATAACAGAGAGGAAACACTGGGGGTACAACAGGGTATACATAGACGTAAGCTCTGATATAACAGAGAGGAAACACTGGGGTACAACAGGGTATACATAGACGTAAGCTCTGATATAACAGAGAGGAAACACTGGGGTACAACAGGGTATACATAGACGTAAGCTCTGATATAACAGAGAGGAAACACTGGGGTACAACAGGGGAAACACCGGGGTAAATCGGGGCACACAGGGCTACAACAAGGAGCCAAACGGAAAAAAGGGGAAACCAACTGGGTAAACGGGGGTACAACAGGTAAATAAACAGTTTTCTAGCAGACCTGGTTAAGCTGTGATCAATTTTTGAAAACAATTTTGGGAGTTTAAATTGAAGTGCATATATATATATATATATATAGATAGATATATATATAGATATAGTATAGTCGAGGAGGTTCAACGTTTGTATTAAAGTTAATTGAAATGTTTTCCAGATCACGAGCTCGTCTGAGTCGGAGGCCGTCACCTCTCAGAAGCTGGTGAAAGGCCACGCCTACTCTGTGACCGGCACAGCTCAGGTGAGAGCTGAGAGCCCCCCCCCCTTGCACTCAGCTGTCTGTCCTAACAAAGACCTGCGTTTTTGCCGAACATCTGACGGCTGATGCAGGCCGTGTGAATGTGGCATTAAACCACATTTCCCATGAGTCTTAGCTCCTAGTCCTGGAGCGTTATACATTTGTTGAAAGTTAATTGTGTTAAAAGGAGCAGCAACACCTGCAGAGGGGCGGGTCTTCAGTCAGGTGGTGGGGCTGCTGGCGGCCAGTCAGGTGTAACTCTGCGTGTGATTGGCTGCAGGTGGAGCACCAGGGAGGAACAGAGAAGCTGATCCGGATCAGGAACCCCTGGGGACAGGTGGAGTGGACTGGAGCCTGGAGCGACAAGTAGGTAACCCCGAACAGAGGGAGGGGGGGCATTTCTCGACATTTTTGTCTATTTTTTAGACTTATTGTCACTTTTTTCAACGTTTAAGTCTCTTTTTCGGAAGTTTTTGGCGCTTTTTTCGACGTTCTGCGGGGGGTGAGGTGAGACATTGTACTTCCTATGTACAGCCACCAAAGCCTTCTGGGAACTGTAGTTCTAAAACATAGCGCATGATATGCCCCAATCAGTAGTAAGCAGATATTGTTGCGATATTTACTCTGTGTTGGACAGATTTTAATTTCAGCGTCACATCTTGTTAAATAAAATGCTGTGGACAGATACTTCCCGCTCTTATTGTGAAACCGTTTCCTGCTTTGACAGCTCGATGCAGTGGCGTCGGATCAGCTCCGAGGACCGCGAGCGTCTGAGTCATCGCTCCGAGGACGGAGAGTTCTGGTAAAACTCCACTTCCTGGCTCCAGATATTCTACTTAAGTAAAAATACTATTACTTTCATGAACTTCATGTAAAATTATCGGTATAAAAATCTACTCAAGTAAAAAGTACTTTACAAGTACCTACTTTTCAACAGTGGGGGGAGCTATACTTCAAGTTTAAGAAGTTACAGTACATAAGAAAATGGCCCAGTTACCGTGCGTGATTGTAATCCGTGAGGTTGTGTGTGTGTGTGTGTGTGAAGTCAACCCTCTGCACTGCCTTGCAGGATGTCTTTCGCCGACTTCCTGCGACATTACGACCGTCTGGAGATCTGCAACCTGACGCCCGACGCCCTGAGCGACGACACTGTCTCCAAGTGGGCGTTGTCCAAGTTCGACGGGAGCTGGAGGCGCGGATCCACCGCCGGAGGCTGCAGGAACTACCCGGGTCAGACATCCTGCAAGCAGTGGTGGACAGACAGAGAGACAGAGAGGCAGGCAGGCAGGCAGACAGGCAGAAACATCAGAGAGACAGACAGGGAGACAGTAACATGAGAGAGACAGACAGACAGACATTGTCCCATGAGGGAGATTAGTTTCCACAGTCGGTTTTATGCACATTAATGCGACATAAAGACCGTAAATAGAAACATATTTACATGGCAGCGGTGAGGAGTCTGGATGTAGAGAGTGATAGACGTCATGACAATGGTGAGGGCAAGGCGTGTGTTCCCCCCCATTGTTGAACCCAAAGTTACGCCCTTGGCTGTTGCACAAATTAAACATCTACTACCGTTGCTATGGCAGCGTTACCTTATCCTTCCAAAACAACAGCTCCAGCATCCTAAACTGCTGGGTGAGAAAACATATGGTCTCCGGGGAGTAAACTCCCCAGAGCTAGGTTAGTGACAAGCATGTCTGGGACATGGATGCACCCAGATGGAAAGAGAGAGGAGAGAGGAGCTCAGTGTGTCACAGGAAGTCCCCCGGCAGTCTAAAACTAGAACAGCAGAACTAAGAGCTGGTCCAAGGCAGACCTGAGCCAGTTCTATAAGGATTGGTAGATGAATCTGATGACTATGAAGACAAGCAGAGAAGAGAATAGCACCCTAAAATGTAAATAGTGACCCATTCTGGATACCGCCATTGTCTCTGTAAGCAGCAATGCATTCTGGGAGCGTCACGGTGAGGGGCATTGAGTTTCCCGCTCCTCATTTGCAGAAAGTTGAATCCATGCTACTTTATGCTAATGAGGGGCATCCAGCTCGACTCTCCGCCTCTGGAAAACTGAACATCTTTCAGAATAAAAGTCTGAATATTTTAGCAAATTGTTGGAATGTTATGAGAAAATAGTTGGAATATTTTTCGCAAAAAGTGAGAATATTTTGACTTGACGGTCAGCCTCTGGACAACTCCTGAACATCTTGTAAATGACCGTTGTGGATCTACATGAAGACAGATTCAGCTACAGATTAATTCTCTCTAGAACTGTTTTCCTAAAGTGAATGTGAGAGAGTCTGACGTTTAGTTTCCGAACGCTGCAGACACGTTCTGGACCAACCCTCAGTTTGTGATCCGTCTGGAGGAGGAAGACGATGACCCGGCCGACGGCGAGCTCGGCTGCAGCTTCGTGGTCGGTCTGATCCAGAAGAACCGGCGCCGCGCCCGGAAGCTGGGGGAGGACATGCACACGGTCGGCTTCGCCATCTACCAGGTGAGACACGTGCACACGGTTGGGTTCGCCGTCTACGGGGTGAGTAGTCTCTCACGTCCAGACCTTCCTCCACAGCGCTGCGGAGGAGGGTCTGTCTAGTCCACACAGCATTCCTGGATGGGAGTAAAACGTGCTCTGGTTTATTGGCATTTCTTTAAACCAATCACAATCATTGTGGGCGGGGCTAAGCTCCGGACGGAGCCACGGTGCCTCTGCTAAATAGTCTCAGGAAGGAACTTGTTTTGGTGGAACATGTGGACGTTCAAAAGTGGTTTTAGTCGTTCAACAGAAAACTCCGATTGGACAGAT